>NW_019385508.1:58398-259342 GCF_000671375.1 Centruroides sculpturatus | reverse complement strand
GCAAAAGAAAATATAAAAGATTGTAAGAAAACATGTAAAAGCACAAATTATTATTAACCCGTATTAGAAATTAATACTCCACGCTAACTAATTAAAATGTTTTCAAAGGCACATTATTTTTAAAAATAAAATCTCAAGTATTAATGTTTATATTTATAATGTTAAAATTCCATTCCACAGAAAACGACGACTCGTGCCTTATGCCGTATCATCTATACTAATATTATAAAGAGGTAATGTTTGTATGTATGTATGTTAGTTTGTATGCAGCAGGTAATCTCCGAAACTACTCATCCGATTTCAAAAATTCTTTCACCAATATTTAGAATGGAACTTCAGGGTGGACATAGGCTATATATTATTCCGTTAAACATGGGGGATGGACAGTTCTTTACGGTAAGCCTTACGGAAAAGGTTACCGTAAAGAACTCTGCTTCTATTTATACCATTTTAGATGCAGTTTTTTCCGTTTTTGATTGCGTTTTAATAGAGTACGTCAACAGAATGTACACTAAGAAGGGATTTTTCGATATTCCCCCCGCGGGGAGAGAGACAGGATTAAGGCTTACTCTGAAAAACTTGGCTTCTATTATACTATTTTAGATGGGGGTTTTTGCGTTTTTGATTGCATTTTAATAGGATACGTCAACAGAATGTACACTAAGAAAACATTTTTCCCCACTGGGGAAGTGTTATACATTTATAATAGATACATTTTGAGCCACAACAAGGCGTGGCGGGGTCTGCTAGTAAAATATATAAAGCTTTTGAGACGAAGTGCAAAATTCTCTATTATAAAGTACAAAATGAAGTAACTGCAAACACCACTTACAAAAATTGAATGTAACATAATAAATGAATTTTTTATATTTATCGAAAATATATTCGAAAAGTAAATTTATAATTGTTTTAAGTGAAAAAATTGAAACATAAACTGTTGTTTGAAATGTTTAGCTTCATCTTACAGTTAAAGAAAACGTTAAATTCATAACATTAAATTTTTAATTCCTCGTACAAGAGAGCGAAATAATGAAAAAGTATTGTTTGGTGACAATAGAATATAGTCTTTTTAATCTATGTAAAAATCGTTTTATGTAGATTTTTGACTGGTAAACATCATGGTTTTCGTTCGACTCTACACGTCAATTAGCAATAATGACATATCAATGTGTAACGTCTAAGTTCTTCGAAACCCAGAATTACCAAATATACGGCGTTTCATGATAGAAAAATGATTATAAGAGGGTCGGACAGTTCTAGGCCAGAAGCTGTAGTTTGCTGTGTGAGATCTATTTGCCAGATACCTATCCTATCAGGCATCACAAGTCGTATGTCGTCATCTCACTAGAACTTCTCACTGCAGCAGTTTCAGAAGTGACATTCCGAGTGTCACGTGATTAGCCGTTACATTCGACTCGTCTCACTTTCTTACTACATGGTACAACTAGCATGGCCGCTCGCTAAGCTAACCACCTGTCTTTCCAGAAGATTTCTTTTTCACAAATGCTTTTTGTTTCACATTACCTTTGAAACCATTTCATGTGTATAGAAACGTTTCATAAATTAAATCATTCGACTATTGATAGACATGTTATATTTTCATTTGATACGAAGATATTTTTAAAAATTCTTTTATATTCATTTTAAATCGTTCTTACAAAAGATTGCACATTACAAGAGATTATGATTGACATTCAAGTATTTCAATATTTAAAATTCTATACTGTACATTAATTATTACAAACGTTAGAGACTCATTAGTTTAATTAATTTTAATTCGGAATGCAATACAATAAGCTTTATTATTATTGATCTACAACACACACACACACACAAGTATACACTGTAAGTAACAACAACATTAATTAATTAAAAATCGCCAGGACGAATTAATACATTACAGATTTAATTCACAGAAGTATCACAAAATCGTCTTCTTAATCTACTGTCCTTTTAAACGCCTTTAAATTAATTTTTATGATTGTGCCGTAGCCAGGGAATGATTTTACTGGTTTTACACACTGAGGCGGGAAAAGTAGCCTATAAAGGAAGGTTGACTCTGCCGTAAAGACTGTTTGTTTGTTTGTGGCAACGGAACACTTGGGCGAACACATGCCTTCCTGGAGGTATTTTTAAAGGAAACTGGCCCCTATTTAGTCGTTACAGACGTGGAGAAAACCTGAAAAACTCCACATGGCCAGCCTGTCCGAGAGAGGCACGAACTCCCAGTGTTCAGGATACTGGTGGGCAAAAAGACTATTTGTTCCCGAGGTGTTTAAAAGGACGTTAGATTAAGAAGACAATTTTGTAATATTTCTGTGAATTAAATTTGCACCATAAGTAAATTTAAAAGATCTAATATAAAAAGTCGCACTAATTTTCCTGTAAAATAACTAATTCGTTTTCCGCCGATTATAATATTTAGTTATTATTTAAAACAAACGAATATAGTTTATCTTTAATTTTCTAGTCTAAATTTTTATCAAATTCCTCGTGTCTCCGCAATTTTCTTAATTTTGCAATACGTGTGGTTCTTTACGTGACAACCGGGAGTTTCATGAATACATTTTTATACTTTGAAAAGAGATTTTTAATTAATATTTTAAAATATTTTAAAACCTGTAAAAAAGATAGAAACTGTCTTTCTTGTCATCTTCGCCCTTTCTGTGAATCAAAGGAAGTTAGAGTTCCTTCTAAAATGAAAGTTTTAGGAGGGACAGAAACGAATCGTGGACAAATCCCATTGATCTACTAATTTCTTGTAAAAGGTGACGGTTACCTTTTATCATGCTTATACAACCATGCTTATGTAAGGTTACCAACGGGGGCCGAAATGTCAAGTAGAGGTGTTGCGAAGGGTCGTCTGTTTAGTGTAACTATTCTTTTTGGGTATCTTTTCAAAAGTTGAAGGCCCCGAGGCGATGATAGGAGAAATTCCATTCACGAACTGGATTACCCCTCGATTCCGTCACGAAATCTAGGGGTAATCCAGTTACGAAGACAGGGGTAGACACTCTCAGTGTCTTTGGAATTGACTTTTTATAAATTTTTCGTGTCCCAGATCGACCACTTCGATTGATTGTTTTTACTCATCTCCGCTTACTTATTGGTCTCCCCTCGTTACTAAGTGTAACGAGATCGGAACATAGATCGCGGGATGAGTCAAAATCATCTGTTAATTCGATCCCAATTGAAGATGGTTGATCTTAGGACTAGTTTAATGTTAGAATAAGCGCGTTCAGAAATACGAGAAACTTTGTAATTTTGTTTACTCACAATAATCAATTGTCACCACACCACTTCTTCATAGTCGGAAAAACTGAAACAGAGCAAACAGATGTAAGTAAACGAACCGATTATGAGTGTCAACTCTGGGGGCAACCGTGACGTTTACTTAGATCTGTTTGCTCACCCGTAACGATCCCATTCGACTTTAATATTATTTATAAAAAAATTAGGATTTATTTATCTACCACATTCACGCATCGTTCGTCATCCCTCTTTCGTCTTGATTTAAAAACGATTTTGATCCATTCGGCATCCTGGTGTATTTGCATGCTATGAGAAGTTTATCAGAAATAATTGATTTGCAATTATTTTGTAAATTATGAAAATATGTGCGGAAATATATTCAATTATATTTTCACCTAATAATTATTGTCAGGTCCAAACCGAAACTTGAAGTCGTGAGAGGAAAGAGAATGCAGTGATAAAATATTTTCTTTGTTTCGAATGCAGAAAAACAGAACTAAATGTTTGTGTAGTTGACCAATGAAATTGTACTATTTCGTACCGTTCGATTATTGAGATAAACAATAGGAATAGACTGAAATAACCAAACTGTTTTTATTGTTTTCCTTTTAATGTTATTATATCATAGTATTTGATTTATATAACTGCGAAGGTTATCTTAGGTAAAGGTTTATCACACCGAGTGACCAATAACACTTTTTTAAAATTTTTTGTTCCTCTTCTGTACACAATTTAAAGAATTTTTTAAATGTGTTGATTGGTCACTCGGTATGATAAACCCTTACCTAAGATAACCTTCATACTTATATAAATCATATATTATAATTTAATATAGTATAAGGGATGGAAGTACGAAATAATGTAGCAAAATTCATGTCTGTGGTTATTTTTTGCTCAGGCAACGCCGGGCTAATTTGCTAGTATATATATAGGTAGGTAGCTTCTTGCATAATGTAAGTATTATGCTCCTTTTTTAAAGTATTATGCTCCTTTTCTAAAGTATACTACTTTTTTGATTGCGTACCCCTAATACGAGAAGAACTATAAGTTATACCTCCAATCTATATTATAATATAATATTCAGACAAGGAATGTTGAGTCTAAATGAATCTCACTCGTCTTCAATAAAACTTTCAAATAAATTAGAAAAATATAGCCTACATATAAAAGCTGTTTATAGAATAAATTACTCATGTTTTACGTGTCAGAAAAATTTACTAAATTTCTACTATAAATAATAAGTCTTGCTAAATTTCCCGCTACCCGTAATTTGAATTTTTTCTGTGCATGATCACAAGTGATCGTGAGCCTATTTCTCCGGGTGGATGACTGTGAGATTAGACAGACTGCGGACAGGATAAACATAGAGTACTGTATTTTGAAGGAAAACTTGGTGTACCCCAAGTATCACTTTGCGTACCTCTTGGAGTATGCGTACCACACTTTGGAGACCACTGGTCTATTGATGCAACAACACCTAGAAAACAAGGCCTTTCAGCTAAAACATTATGTGCACATGACATCAGCAAGCGTAGATAATCGAAGTGATCTAACGGGCGCCATTACTGCTTGCACGTGTTGTTGTAGCTTTTCGTTTCGTTTTCGTTTCGTACATCTTACATTATTTCCGTGGAAGTAGAGAAGCCTTACCCGTGTTGCACGCAGGAAAGTAAAACAAATTATTAAAACGGATCAAAATTGAGTGTATTTTCCTTTCCAAAAACTGAAGAATTCAGACGAAAATGGATACGAGCAACGCCGTCAAGATTTTGTGTCTACCAAAAGCTCAAGAGTAAGATAATGTTCTTCTCTGTTACTTTCTGTAACTTTTTCCTAAGCATGTAATATAACTATTATTATATATTATAATTATAAATAATATATATATACATATATATATATAATTATAATTGCCAGAAATACACAGTATACCAAGTATATCATTAGGGCTTATTACAATGACACAATGCAGTTGACATAGTACTCATATATTCATTCTATAAATTTATTTATAGAAAAAATAAATTTATAGATTCTGTATAAAAGTTACCATATTGTTTCATCTCAGAATGATAACCTAATGACATAAGCAGTTTGGAAAAATAAGTTACAATATATATAACAATTAGGTCATTGTTGATTACATATAGCTTTCCACAACTACAACTCCATAACTGTATAATATAATGCATGGTATTTTACAAATATATATGTAGCTTATTCAAGTTAATATTATTCTTCTTGTACTAAGCTTTGTCTTGTGATTACTTTTTATATTATTGCTGTAACGTACTGAACTGTACTTTACATTTACACATAGGTTTTTGTGAGTAATATTTATATTGTTTGTGCAACTCTCTGGCAGTATACTCATGTATCTAATACTTTTCCTGTTTTTAGGTGCTGCCGCTTCATAGCTACCTAACTGTTCTTAGTACTTATCACAACAGACATCTGCAACTGCAAGAGAACCAGCAGAATCCAGAAGCTGTTTAGAAAATGCAGTATTAATTGCAGCACTCAGTGATAACATGAAGACTTTTGAAGAATACAAAACTGAAGTAAATTCTTTCAGAAGTTTAGAAGAGCTGAAAGAAAAAGTGAAAAATTGTGATATTTTTAGTGATTGGTCTGTCATGAAGAGAGAAGACTGTATTCATATTATATTAATTACTTACAAGCCAAATCCAACAGTTACATGTAATGTGAAAGTAGAAGACGCTTTTCTTGCAAGAATATACTTTAAGAACTCAAAACCAAAAGTACTTCATGGCATGAATCTTCCATGTAATGTAGGTAACTTAAATAATACAGAAAATATTGTGAAAGAAAGCATGATATTGTAGAATATTTCAATACGTTTTTGGTTTGGTTGCAGAGATGGAAAACATTTCCAGATAAATCTGGATTAACAAATGAGATACATTTAAAGCTCAGTACACAAGCATTTCTGAAGCGTCATAAACTGGCTGTCAAAGAAAGGAAATACAGTAGTTATTTCCTATGTGGGAAGGTTCAAACTGATTATCTGGAAGCTCGATTTGGGAAATATTTTCAGTTGTCTGGGTCATAGTATCATATATCAGCCAGGGAAATTTTTGAGTATGAACACAAGCTGAGAATCCAAAATTTGCTTCCATTTGTCATTAAGTCACATGTTTTGGTGAAATTGTAATATATGTAAATTAGTATGTTGTACCAGAAATTTTTACAAATGAAAGTGGCAAGCTTATTAACTTATAGATATTGCCCCAGACTTTGGCATTGATTTGCATAGTTGATGATGATGCTATTGATGAGATCTGTATTGTACATGATAGATATCTTTACTTATCTACATAGGGATTATGCTTCTTATGCACTAACCAAACATGTTGAAATAAGACTATTGTAAAGTGTTTCTTTTAAGTGAAAGAGGTGATAAAGAATTTATGCTTCCCTTTTTTTGAAAGATTAATAACAGCATCTAGTAGTGGTGATTTGTGCTATCCAAGTAAAAAATGTCATCTATTGCATTGTCCAGGTGTCTGTCGTCATACAAAAACTTCTGAATAAAGATCTAGAGCACGGGTGTCCAACCCGCGGCCCGCGGGTCGCATGCGGCCCAAGGCAAGTTCCAATGCGGCCCAATAATCGTGTAAACAAAACCGACAAATGTTTTAATTTTTTATTATTTATTTATTTCAATGGAATAAATTCAAAAAAAGTTTCACAAAGCCGTAACTATTTTTGAGTGGAAAGAAAATATTTTCAAATACTGTACTTGGAGATGTGTGAATGCGGAGGGATTACTAAATAAAGCTGGAGTTGTGACTCAAAGGATTATGGACCCTAATTTGGGAAAAGGAGAGAAGGATGAGAAAGGAGAAAAGATGTAGTAGTTAGAAAGGTTAAATAGATCTTCTGTTCAGCAAATATGGACCCGTAATTTTTCAACCTTTTACACTTTTTTATCTTTTGTCCTTTGTCTTTTTTTCCCGCACTTGGGTCTATAATCCTTTGATTCACAACTCCAGCTTTATTTAGTATTTCTTCCAACGTTGCAAGATTTGGCTACATTGGGTCAAATGTGGCTACTTTTTTGGTTTGACGTAAAAAATATCATTTGGCGCTTTAACTGCTTTTTCGGCTACATATTATTTATAATTATATTAATTGAATAAAAACGCAGTTTAAAATGGCGTTTCGTCGCTTTTTATTAATGATAGATCCAAATAAAACAAATATTTGAGTTTTTCAAATAAATTTTCGTTTGTCTCTTTTATAATAAATGAATTTATCTATTTCTAAGTAAAAATTGAAAGTGTCTGTAGAAATAATTTTTTAGAATAACCTTTTTCTTCATAAAGTTTTAATACTTNGATTGAAAGGTTTGTACCTATCTCGTAGCACGGAGGAAAGACGCTACGAGGAGACCATTTTCCGGAAGTAAAGGAGCAAGTTAGCGTCATCGAGGTTATTCCGTTAGAAAAAGCGTAATCGGGCATGCAGGTTCCAGTGCATTCTCTAAAAAAGTTAGAAAAATAATTTAGCGCAAAAAATACAATTATTCGTTCGAATCAACAAGCAAATTGTTATCACAATCACTGATAAAATTTGCGGTCAATTGAGTCGAAGACTTACAAAGCGTGAGAACGATTTAAACAAGAGAGATATCCGGTGAGCGGAGGATTGGGTTTCCGACATCTATTTTCGATGGCTGCAAAAATATTGCAATAAAAGTTTTAAGAGAATTTACATTTAAAAGAAGAAAATAAGTTGTACTCGAAATTTTATTTATTTATATTTATACTTTATTTTATTTTATTATTGATATATTTTTATTTATTTATTTATACAATTATAACAAATGTCGTGGAAATATAAGTTTAAATTAATCATTAGATACTCGTTTAGCCATTATTTTTCATTTCTGCGTAAATATGATAATTTGCTAGTAATGTGTTCGCGGTATTAAGTAGTAGTGAATCGTGTATTACTCACATTCCCCTTACTTTGCTTATGTTTGTATTGTTCTTATTCTGTATAAGTTACTCGTTTTTTATTTTTGGTTATTGAGAATGATTTTCACACATGGTCTTTAATAAACTATGCTACTAATTTGATACTGAAGATACATATTATTTTACGTAATTTTAGACAGCGAAACAATAGAAAACAATGGGACTGTCCAATTTTTCGAAACGATGTTCTTCACAGAACTAAAGTATAATACACACATTGGTTGTATTATAATGAATGTAACTTAATTATAAAACTCTACACATGTAAGCGAAAACAATATTAATATGCTTTTCGTTCATATTTAAACATAAATATAACTTTAATTGAACTAAAACTTTAAATAAACAAAAATTTTAACTTTGGCAAGTATTATTATTAGACTTTTTGGTCTCAAGAACTAGACGTCCTCAATTTGTTACTTGGTTTCTTTAGAACAGTGTTTCTCGACGGGGGCGATATCGCCCTCATGTGGGCGTTTTTCCATGTTGAGGGGACGATTAGTAACAATTTATATTTTGGGGGAGGAAAAACAATTTTCTGGGCGATATAGTAAAACATTATAGTAAGAATAATTAGATATTTTATTCGTTATATCGTACAATAATTAAACAAATAACATTATACTAGTCACTAGTCTATTCAACGCAGTACGAATTTGNGTTTTGGCGGAAAAGTGAAATATAGGGACATACATGTCCATTTTTATATATATATATATATATAGATATAGATATAGATATACTTGTGGCCCAAAACTCCTTGACTGCTTCCAATGCGACCCAGAGAAACAAAAAGGTTGAATACCCCTGATCTAGAGCATTATTTCTACAGCCAAATCAGAGAAATATAGTCATTGCCCTTGCTGAAGAAATAAGCCTTATGAAATTTTTGTTGGAAACCACTGTAAAGCTAACCTATGTAAGCGAATTTTGTAATAGTATCTCAATTGTCGCGCTACCAAGAAAGGTAGTACTAGTTGTTCTGCATGTTTGTAAATACAGTGGTACCTCAGGATACGAACGTCCCAGAATACGAAATTTTCAGGATACGACATGAAATTCGAACATATTTTTGCTCCACGATACGAACAAAAACTCGTCATACGACGTTACATTAGTTCGCAGTGCCATTTTTTTTATTCACTTCTGTTTATCGGTCTCAGTCGGCGTGTTTATTTCGTCGTGGAAGGATCTCGCTCGATAAAGGAAATCTTGAGGTATTATCAGAAAGTAACTGATTTTATTGAAAAGAAACAGTCCAAAAAGGTTCACACTGGCCGTACTGCTGCTCGGAGTAATGACATTTGCCTAAGTCATTTTAGAAACATTTTAAAAAGTAGGCAAAGCCAAACCTCTATGAATAGATATTTTACCAAGCGACCTCTATCCAGTGAAAGTGCTGGTGGAAGTGAAGGAAAGAAAGCAAAAAGCAGTGAATAAAAATTAAAAAAGAAAAAAATAAGATAAAAAATTAGTGTCGTTTTATAAGTTATTTTTAAGTTATTGTTGCATTATGTTATGCAAGTTTTTAGTATCATTTCCCTTCTCCCTCTCTTTCGCCACCAGTTTACACCTTCACCGTCGTCAATCCTCAAAGGTAAGGTGCAAATAAAACTACATTTTTTTTAATCAATTATTATTCTATTATGGTTATTTATATATTTAGAACTACAAAACGCATTTTTCAGTGTTTTCCTTACTATACTTTTTTTTAATGTACTACTTAGCTTTAATTTGAGTGTGTTTTGGTGTTGGAACGAATTATTTGGTTTTACATGTAATCGTATGGGAAAAAATGATTCACCTTACGATATTTTCATGATACGATCTCAGTTTCGGAACGAATTAATTTCGTATCCTGAGGTACCACTGTATGTATGTAATCAGTTTTGTTTATTAATTGCGTTACTGGCACTCACGAATCCCCTAATCCCTTCCCACTATCCTATCTAGCTATATTTCGTCTTCACTATCACTTCTTAAAAACACTTTATTTCTTCCTTCACTTCCGATTCCGGGGCTATACCACTGAGTGCGGCCCGTATTAACCTCTATGTATGTATGTCGTTCACATGTAGTTTGGTCTCTTAACAGTAAAATATATTTTTTCTCCTAAAATCAATTTATTTTGAAGATACACTGAAGTTAAAAATTGTATATATTATAAATATGATTGGAAAATATTTTATTTTGAGGAACAAAGCCTTTGTTTGTTCTGAATTAAAAGTTTTTCTTTCACAAATAAGTAGTGTTTATTTTTTAAAATTTATTTTGTATTGGATTTTTTCGACAGATTGATATTTGACAGAGTCCATACCTATCAGTCCTTGTTTTAAAATGACTGATCATTCTGATGTCAACGCTTTTTAGTTTGAAGGGAAATTCGCTGATTATATGTAAATACATTTTTAAAATCAATTTTGCATATATCGTTTACGTTTCTATACGCGAATGCGATTCAAGTAATCGTACACGAATCATCAGTATGGACATCAACAATCTACACTTGATGATGTCATGAAGTCTGTCGACAGGCCTTGTTTTCTAGGGGGTGTTAATTAATGCCGATGGTTGAATGCACTGGTATTGTACTCGGTGGTTCAAATCCAACGCCTATGCATACAGCTACGTGATTGATACGACATTAATCGGTACGGGTTTCGAATCTGCACTATTTAGTAGCAAATTAATAATAAATTACAAGGTCCACCAGTCCATATATCAGCCAGGGAAATTTTTGAGTCTGAACGCAAGCTGAAAATCCAAAATTTGCTTCACGACCAACCTCGGTTAAATATGTATCATTTATTGCAGAAATTAACAGGAATTTCGTTAATAGGAGATTCTAGGGTTTCTTCAGTTTTATTACAACTCTTCGCGATAACATTCGTAATTGAAGTATTATTTAATTTAATTTAATTCTCGCATTCATTCGTTTGCATATTATTTACACGTCAAACATCATCGCTGTAAATAACACCGTTACGTAACATAAACAACGCTTCTTAAAATCCGACCCCTAGGTCCGGAAAGTGGGAACGCCATTCCATGATCTCGGGTGGTGGCTAAAGGGGCTCTGATACACAAGATAATTCTATAAATGTTTCCGTGAATATTCCTGGAGAGCGACATAAGAGATGTTAGTAATACGGTGCTAAACCTTACACAGATACAGTTGTACAAATTTCCAAAAAATTTGTATTTAATGTTCGTGTGGTTGCTTTGAACATCAATCACAGACACAACACTTTTTGACCTTTGAAGATCTTCGCTCAATTAAGAAACATAAAACATAAAATATTTTTGTATTTTTTTCTATTTCTGTTTTTTTGTATTTTTGCTTCTGTCATACGTTTCTGTACTGAAGATATTCCTTTTGACGTAAGTAGAGATGTTCGATGGATACAGTATTTAATAGTTTTAAGGGCGTTATAAAATTTTTGTGTATTTTCGAACTGTATGAATTGTCGATATCCTGTTTACTGTAATATCGAGAAAATTGATTTTCTGTTACTTTCTATTTCCAAGCAAAAGATGATTTATGATATTAGCGCAATCTAATATGATTTCTGGGTTAGTCAATGTACTGTAGGGTCATAAATTATCAGACAGTCGTCTACGTATCTATTGTAGAATACAGTCCCCCAGTAAATTAAACTACAATTTTGATTATTTTATTTTAAAATTAACAAACAGTCAAAGAGTATGCAATGAAGTCTTCTTTTGTTTTTTCTCACACCTCGAGAAAATACAGGTATGATATATATATATTATTGTGTTTCAAATTCTGTTGTTTGGACATTTACACATTAACATTTTTTAAAAACTTTCTGCCCTGTGGGAATGAAGAGGACTTCATTAAGCAAGCCAATTATGGATTCGGCCAGGCCCACAATGGGGTGGCCGAATGTTAAAGAACGGCGGCTGATATGGTGCACGTTTACATTGAATGACGTTGCCGCAAATAGCCAAAACAAGTCGTTATCTGAAAATTCTTCATATACAGTCGATTCCTCTAAAAGACGGTAGATACGTTCCGTTCTTTATGAATCAATTTTGTAGGAGTCATTGCCAATCACAGCCCGACACGTGTGAAGTTTACGGACTACGGCTATTTGAAAGGTTTTCTTCCATAAAATTAATCGATTCTAGACTAATTNCTAAAAGTTATTTTGAATTTATTATTATTATTATATATTAGATTTGTTTAATATATTTAATCTTATTTAGAATAATAGAGACTTACACAAAAAGAAAAATTTATAGTCTTTTTTCCCCCTGGTTCACAGACCAATTCAGAAGTAACAATTGGCTTGAAGAAATAAAAATCTGTTTAAGACAGCAAAAAATAAAATATAAAAAATACCACATAGTTAAAACATGATCAAAATTCCGACCTTTTATTAGAGGCTAAGGCGCTTTCACAATTAAACAATGATTAAAAATTCTACCTGCTTTAACTGCTTCAAGACACGGTAGATATTGTAAAAAATTTTAATCACCGTTTAATTGTGAAAGCGCTGTAGCCTCTAATAAAAGGTCGGAATTTTGATCATGTTTTAACTTTATGGTAATTTTTAATATTCTATTTTTTTTTGCTGTTTTAAGAAGATTTTTATATTAAGTCAATTAACTGTAACTGTTACTTCTGAATTGGTCTGTGATCCAGGGGGAAAAATTATAAAAAATTTATACATTTTTTTGTGTAAGTCTCTATTATTCTAAATGAAGAAACTCCTGGGATATGTCATGTTCTCTTTAAATATTTTTAATGTTCTTATAATATAATCCATATGGATTGATAAAAATAAGCTTAGAGTCGAAACGGATATAAATTGAAAGTTGAAATTTGATACACCATTAGGGTACCAAATTTCAACTTTCAACCATGACAATGCACATTAAGAAGGGATTTTTTTTGAAATTTCCATCGCGGGGGAAAGGGAGAGAGTTAAGGCTTACCATGAAGAAGCCGACTTTTACTGTACTATTTTAGATGCGGTATTTTGCGTTTTTGCGGGAAATCGAACGTATATTTAGACAATCTAAAATTTTTTCAATTACCCTCGAAAGAGGGAGGCCAAATTCTTGCATTCGGTGAAAACGGTTAAGATCGGCTTTAGTCTAATAAGTTAATCTTAATGTTCGCTATCGTTACATTTTGCTGGGCAACGCTAGGCTCATCTGTAGGTATTGAATATAAATTCTTTCTCAGGTATTGGATTTCATCAAAAGATTTGGAAAAGTCTCCTTGTGTCTGTTGATTGGAGGTTTCTACAACGTCAATAAGAGAATCCCTCTAAAGGTAATTTTACAGATTCTATTGTTTAATTAAATATAATTATACTTCATTTTCCAGCGGTTTTGAAATTATGCGTGATATTAATACGCAATTTAAAAAAAAACATTATAAAAGAATTGGTAGTTTGTAGAAAATCCGTTTTTCGTTAAAAATTGTCATAAGATTATAGTTATGCTCTTTAACAGTTAATTGTATGCTTTACGGACGGTAATAACCATAATATACAATTATACCGTTAAATCTAATTTGATGGATTAAATAAGGCACAGATAATCAAGGCAATCCACCAAGGAGTGTACATCCCACGAAGGATTTTTCTGGAAAAATAGTTTCTATTTAGAACTGACTAAAAGAATTCGGAAAAACTACGCGTGGCCATCCGGTCTATGCAAACTCGTAGCCTTCCACCAATCTTCGATGGTTTCCTATATTCGGACACCGGTAAGCCCAACTGGATTTAGTGTACCTGCTTCGCAGAACATTCTTATTCTGAGATTATTCTTTTAAACACGCAGCTATTGAAATGAGGGTTTAGATTATAAAGCGGATTTAGTTTTCGGGCTTTCTTCTATATTCGAATTATGTTTTCATTTCTTTTTTATTGTTTATTATTTGCTCATATTCAAAACGAAACCAAACGGTTGCATAGCACTTAAGTGTATTGTGAATTGGTATGGATAAATTTATTCACACGAGATACAACTATGGCATTTACAAAAATTCTATTCAAATCACACAAGAATAAAAGTATTTATGACTTGTAATGCATATTGCCTAATTTAAAAACAGCTGTAATTTATTAATAGAACGATTTAGTCCTCATTAAGAATTTTATATTTTTTCACTTGTAGATGGCTTCAACACTACACTCCGTGTTCTCGGGATTATTAAAGTTGAAGAATGCAGAGAATTCTCGAAGAAGCTGTCGGCAGACGTTCACTAACTCCTCCGGTTAAATAGAAAACAACCGAACTTCATTCACGTGTGTCATCGCAACAGGAATAAAGGGCATACTACAGATTTGCCAGCGATCATCACACTTTAGTTAAAATTATTTTGTTATTTTTACGGATATTTCGAAATGAATTTTAGTTAAAAGAAAAAATAATAGATTAGAGTTAATCCAACTTTAANTTCCAGTTCCAGATTTTCTTGAGTGAGTTTGTCATCGGTTTGATCTTCTTTAACTGAAAAAGACATGACGATTTTTAATTTAAAATTTAAGAAAGCGAATTTACTGAAAACTTTTTATACTTGGGCCTATAAAATTTAAGACTATTTAGATTAAGTTCGATTTTCTTCTCTTTAATACGTATAGTATATACATGTATTAGTTTGATTCAAAATAAATAGAGTAGTTGTGGCTTAAACTTTTATCATTTAAATTATTGAAAGAAACAAAAAGTTGCACACCTTCGGATATGCAATCGGGAAACTTTTGCAAAGGGCGCCATTTTCCGTCTTCCTTGGAACAGCTTAATGTCATTTCGAATTCGTCGTTAGGAAAGCGATATCCTAATTTGCATCTGGCCACACAAATCCTATGCAATATTTGTTTATTTGTAAGCTAAATATATCGATTTACGTTGTCGGCATATAATTCTTTTACTTACTTATTTTTCGAAGTGGAATCGTCGGAACAAGAAATATATCCGCGCGATGGGGATCTAAGATTGTCGCAAACTAAAATATATATTATGATGTTAAATCACGAAAAAATTTATTATTAATATTATTTACATTCATCGATTACGTAGAGATTAAATTCTAAATTTTTCTCTTCATTCGCTGTTTTAAGCAATCGCCATTTTCAATTTTTGCCTTTATAAAATTATAACGAATTTCTAATCGTAAAAATATCATTTAATTAAATTTTTAAACTTTTTTTTTAATTAAAAATTCAATTTAACGACATGTCGATAAAAATGACAAGGTTTAATTTTTATTTAGTTTCGAATGTTTTGGGTGTTAAAAGATTTTTCGTGTAACATAAACGGCAGAAATTTTAGTATTTTTATGGATTCTACTATAATTTTTATGCATTATATATTATAATAAACGTATCAAAGGGTCGTGGTCGTATACGTTATAATTCACAATTTATACGATAACAATGAAAGAAGTGTTAGCGGATCCACTTCCTTTTTATGATGTCGACTTTGGTGACCTTCCACTCGCTTCTTTCATGTAGAAATCAATCGCTTGGTAACGCGCTACCGATTTACACTTTAAATTCAATCGGGTAAAAACTCTTATTTGATTTATCATTCAGACCGTAACAACGTCAAAAAGGAAATAAATTTGAATTGTTCGAAAAAGTAAACAGTAAATCAAGTTTGAATTGGTCTAATTAAAACGTAAAAATCCTTGAGGAAAATCAATNAAAAATATATAAATTTTTTATAGCGTCTTCTTTTTCCTGATTCACAGATCAATTCAGAAGTACAGTAACAGTTAATTGGCTTGAAGAAATAAAAATCTGCTTAAGACAGCAAAAAAATAGAATATTAAAAATTACCACAAAGTTAAAACATCATCAAAATTCCGACCTTTTATTAGAGGCTAAGGTGCTTTCACAATTAAACAATGATTAAAAATTCAAGCTGCTTTAACTGCTTCTAGCTCTCTGGTGGCCCTTCTGGACCAACAGAAGGCTAAAAGCAGTTAAAAGTGCTACAAGACACAGTAGATATTGTGAAAACTTTTAATCATTCTTTAGTTGTGAAAGCGCTGTAGCCTCTAATAAAAGGTCGGGATTTTGATGATGTTTTAACTTTGTGGTAATTTTTAATATTCTATTTTTTTGCTGTCTTAAGCAGATTTTTATTTCTTCAAGCCAATTAACTGTTACTGTACTTCTGAATTGATCTGTGAATCAGGAAAAAGAAGACGCTATAAAAAATTTATATATTTTTTTGTGTAAGTCTCTATTATTGTAAATAAGATTAAATATCTTAAACAAATCTAATTCATAATAATAATGATAAATTCAAAATAACTTTTAGCTTTTGTCGCAAATCCAAATCGCAATTTACAAATCGTCGAATGTCTTGAAATCCGCTTTGCATCTAAAATATTAAAACAAATTCAANACATTATTTAAAATATCCTTTTTCTTGATAAAGTTTTAATACTTATTATTATAATCTAGACATGTTAATTTTTAAATATACTTGTGTATTGGGCCACAAGTATATATTATATCAGGGGTGGCCAACCTGCGGCTCGCGAGCCACATGCGGCTCTTTGAAGGATTATTTGTGGCTCTCGATAGATGTACCCGAATTCCCTTTTTGTTTTTATGTTATTATATTTAAAAAAATTGTTTTCGTTCCGTATGTGTTTCAAAATGTCTTTTAAATTACTAACAACAAATATGAAAGACTAAGTGCAACGTTGTAACAAATTTCATTTCCGTCCAAGTTAAGAATGATATGACTCATCNTTCTGGACCAACAGAAGGCTAAAAGCAGTTAAAAGTGCTACAAGACACAGTAGATATTGTGAAAACTTTTAATCATTCTTTAGTTGTGAAAGCGCTGTAGCCTCTAATAAAAGGTCGGGATTTTGATGATGTTTTAACTTTGTGGTAATTTTTAATATTCTATTTTTTTGCTGTCTTAAGCAGATTTTTATTTCTTCAAGCCAATTAACTGTTACTGTACTTCTGAATTGATCTGTGAATCAGGAAAAAGAAGACGCTATAAAAAATTTATATATTTTTTTGTGTAAGTCTCTATTATTCTAAATGAAGAAACTCCTGATATATGTTATGTTGTCTTTAAATATATTTAATGCCCTTATAATATAATCCTGATGGTTTGACAATAATAAGGCCAGAGCAAAAACGGGTATAAGTTGAAAGTTGAAATTTGGTACACCATTAGGGTACCAAATTTCAACTTTCAACCATGACAATATACATTAAGAAGGGATTTTTTTTTTTGAACTTTCCATCGTGGGGAGAGGGAGAGAGTTAAAGCTTACCCTGAAGAACTCGACTTTTACTGTACTATTTTAGATGCGGTATTTTGCGTTTTTGCGGGAAATCGAACGTATATTTAGACAATTTAAAAATTTTTCAATTACCCTCGAAAGAGGGAGGCCAAATTCTTGCATTCGGTGAAAACGGTTAAGATCGGCTTTAGTCTAATAATATTAATGTTCGCTATCGTTACATTTTGCCGGACAACGCCAGACTCATCGGCTGGTATTGAATATAAATTCTTTCTCAGGTATTGAATTTCATCAAAAGATTTGGAAAAGTCTCCTTGTGTCTGTTGATTGGAGGTTTCTACAACGTCAATAAGAGGATCCCTCTAAAGGTAGTTTTACAGATTCTGTTGTATAATTAATTATTAGACTTCATTTTCCAGCGGTTTTGAAATTATGCATGATATTAATACGCAATTTAAAAAAAAAAAGAAAAAAAACATTATAAAAGAATTGGTAGTTTGTAGAAAATCCGTTTTTCGTTAAAAATTGTCATAAGATTATAGCTATGCTCTTTAACTGTTAATTGTATGCTTTACGGACGGTAATAGCCATAATATACAATTATACCGTTAAATCTAATTTGATGGATTAAATAAGGCAGAGATAATCAAGGCAATTCACGAAGGATTGTACGACTTACGATTAATTTTTCTGGAAAAATGGCTTCTATTCAGGAGTGACGAAGAGAATTCGGAAAAACTATTTTCAAACTCGTTACTAACTACGAGTGTTCGATGGTTTCCTGTATTCGGCTACCGGTTAGCTCAACTGTTTTCTGATACAGAACACTAATTCTGAAACCATTCTTTTAAACACGCGGCTGTTGAAGTGAAAATTTAGATTATAAAGCAGATCTAACGATTGCGCTTTTTCCAATATGCGAACCATGTTTTCGTTTGTTTCTTGAAGTTTATTATTTTTTTTGTATTCTAAACAAAGATAACTCAGAAGCATAGCACGTATCTTTACTTAAATATTATGTGAATTGGTATGATTAAATTTATTCACACGAAATACAAGTATGGCATTTACCAAAATTCTGTTCAAATCACACATGACTAAAAGTATTTATTACTTGTAATGCATATTGCCTAATTTAAAAACCGCTGCAATTTACTAATAGAAAGATTAGGTCCACATTAATAATTTTATATTTTTTCACTGGTAGATGGCTTCAACTCTACACTCCGTGTTCTCGGGATTATTAAAGTTGAAGAATGCAGAGAATTCTCGTAGAAGCTGTCGGCAGACGTTCACTAATTCCTCTGGTTGAATAGAAAACAACCAAACTTAATTCACGTGTATCATCGCAACAGGAATAAAGGGTATACTACAGATTTACCAGCGATTATCTCAGTTTAGTTAAATTTATGTTTTTATTTTAACGGATATTTCGAAATGAATTTTAGTTAAAAACTGTACACGTTGTAATAATGTACAGTACATATGTAATTATTTGGAACACCTTTCGTACAGTTTAATTAGAAGGATAAACAGTACAATTAGTGATTGTTATATTTGTAAATATTGGTAATTTAANATAGAAATAGTGGACGAGATACATTTAATAAAAAATGTCTAACAAATTTATAGAGTTGGCTTATGTTGTCTTCTATAAATAATTTTTGTAAGGAAACTTTTATTTTACATTAATTTTTAAACTCTTTCTTTTAGTATAAATAATATTCTTAGTAGAAACTTTGTAGTTAAATAAAAACAACAATAAATTGTTCAAATATATTAGTCGTCTATTAAGAAGATATTTAATTTTTAAGAAGTTTGGATAGTTGTACTGTATGTACTGTACTGTACTTAGCAAGAATATTTACTAATGCTTTTTTAAATAAATTTATCAAAACGAAAATCAAACTATATAAATAATAACCAACATTTTCACTATAATTACTATTTTAACTTACTAAATTTTCTGCATGTAGGAAATTCAGAATAGGGATGCCAAGTTCCGTATTCTCTTCGACATTGAAGAACTAACTCTCTTATTCCCGTTGGAAAATAGTGATTTCTCTTGCATGTACCGGTGCAGTTCCTATAAAAATTTATTATAATATCTTAATTTTGCTTTAGCATTTAAGGGCTTTTATAGCTTTATTTAAAAAAAAAAAACTTTGATTTAGTGAAAATTGTTAGGGAAATAAAGCCATTCGATTTAAAGCCGTAATTGACTCTTACATTGTCGATGCGTCGTAAGAGCAATCGACGTATCCATTTTCGGGAGCATTTCTCCTTCCGCACCTGCTTATAGTTTCTGAAAATAAATCAAAACGTCTTACAAATGCGCTTGTTCATTTATTAAAAAGAAATTTGATGGCGAAATGAGAAAAGAATTGTCTTTTTAGATGAATTTGTTGCATTGTTTGTAATCTGGCACGCAATAAAAATAAACACGTACTTTATTTGATCACCCGATTTAAGAAAAGCGTCACGTTCTTCTAAAATAAAAAGCAGACAAAAAATACGAGAACAATTTTATCTAACAATTTTCTAAATAAAGTATTAATGGAAATGGTAAGGTGAATAAAATGCAGAAATGAATAAACGTGAGAAATGAAGATAGAGTATTAAAGAATGAAAACGATGAAAGATTTACATTTTCTATTGTTGATACTTAAAACT
The DNA here is from genome assembly GCF_000671375.1 of Centruroides sculpturatus. Lineage (NCBI taxonomy): Eukaryota > Metazoa > Arthropoda > Arachnida > Scorpiones > Buthidae > Centruroides > Centruroides sculpturatus. Next base: position 239,155 of record NW_019385508.1, on the reverse strand, counting down.
AATTTTGCTGAACTTCTCTCGTTAAGGTATGAGAATACTCGACGAAAGAGTACGATGACAGACGGAGGAATCGAAAGAGATGGAAAATGCGTTTAGTGAATCGGATAATGAAGAAAAGTGCCAATCTTGTATCGATGATTTATAAAGTATTTCAAACAGATCTAACACTAATTCTTGTCAAAATTTTAACTAGAATTTTTATATTTATGGTCTTTAAAAACTTTCAGAAGATAAAGACTTTATTGACATCATCGATACATTTTTACAGCATCTNAATAAATGTTTCTTTTATATTTTTCATAAGAAAACTACATGAGCTAATACGATCTGGCTTTAGTTTATGTAACTTACTAAACGTACCATGTTATTCCATGTTATATCTAAAAATTAATAAAGCACTTTCAAATTTCTACAGAAATAACTTGATACAATTCTCCATTATCAATTTATAGAGATAAAAAATATGAATATTTACAAGGCATTTTGAACTAAAAATAAAAGCAAAATCGATCTTTTTTTTTATTTATAATAACATAAATATTAGGCCTATATTATGTACGCTGTGCTAAAATATATATTGTATTTATTTTTTATGATATAATTGCTTAATATGGCAACACTCATTAAGCCACATAAAAGTTATCCAAGTGAAGACATTAATTTCTTGGAATAAGTTAAATCTTTCAAAAATGAATAATCGTCTTCATAATAATATAAAGACTATTAATCGAATCATATGCCGACAATTTAACTAATTCCACTTATTCTGTGTGCATCTCTACTAGCAATTGTCTACATTAATTTCAAGAAACATTTTTCTTCAAAATGATGCAGATTAAAGTAAGCTAAATTATATTTATCCAATTTAAAATTAGAGTATAGAAATATTAAGTAGAATTACGTAAATATATTCAGTTTAATGTTTTTTATACATAAGGATAAAAAAGTAAAAATAGATTTACCTAAATCATCCTTTTCTTGATCTTCGTGTAAACTCGCCACTAAAAAAGATTAATAATAATGAAAACTTATACTATTCAAAATTTCGTTTCTGAAAGATCCATAAGTAATTGCTTAGCCGCAGTTGTTTTTAATCTTAACAGTTAATTTTGATATGTAATACGAACCAGACTGAGAACAAATAGGAAATTCTCTTCGAGGGTACCACAATCCGTCGTCGGTTCGACATCGAAGAACCATTTCTCTTTCTCCATCGGGAAAGTAATATCCTCTTCTGCACCTCCCCGTGCAATTCCTACCAAAATATCCCTCTTTAAATACAATCCCATTTTGGGTACAGCAATAATGATTCGATCATTCTTTCGAATCAAATGTATATTTCCGTCGCTCAATACTGATCTGATAAAATGTAATAAAAATGAAAATCTTACATTCCTCGTGCATCGTGCGTGCAATGGACGTATCCGGATGTCGGATTCGTACGTCTGCTACATCTTCTTAAAGTTTCTGAAAAAGCATTAGAATAAAATGTTTATTATTTGCAATTGTTAAAATCAATTAATTTGGTTACAAACACATTTCGATATAAAAATATAGAAACTACGCCTTATTGATCAAAATACTTTTCTAGTATAGTTATACAGCAAAACTATCGGTTTAATGACACTATAAAATCTTTAACTCCTGTGTAAAATTGCACAAATTGAAAATATGTAGTGGCAATTCATTGCGAATACATTCTTATAATGTAATTTACATTTCGAATAGGAATATCCAGTTAAATAGAACTTCAATAATTACTCATTGCCACATGCCAATGCTATAGATCTAAAATTAAATTGATAAAATTTTTTAATACATGTATTTACCAAATAGTTGGTTACTCTCCTCTTCTTGATTTGGTTGTTGCAATGTTGAATCCACTTCGCTTCCGCTATCTAAAATTAAATCAAATAATCAAAATAATTACAACGAAATATAAATTCGAAATCAACTAAAATGTAAAGTGTTTCAAAATATTTCATTCTCGTAAAAATAACTTTAATTTTACGCTTAGTTTAAGTGGAAGTGTTATATTTTTAGGTTGTAAGCAAGTACGATCAACGAATTACGAGCGGAACAGACTGCTAATTGGATACCATTTTTCATTTCAATCGAAGACTCTGTGACTCTGTATTATAAGCGTGTGGAAAACGACGATAATTTTACTTAGAATTATATACTGTCATTTTTAAAATGTAAATTTCCAAATAAATTTACAGAATAATTCTAATTTTAAGTTACGGTCATATATACGTTAATTTAATATCAGGAATAATTCTACTTTAGGTCTTAGGATTTGTTTCGTTTTTTATCCTAGATAGTATTTCTAATCTCTTCATCTATTTCCAGGTCGATCTATCTCCCTCTTTCCTCAAAACTAATTTAGGAGAGCGGTTGTCGTTCATTATAATTAGGTGATCTTTCCATTATATTTGATATGATTTATTGTTATCTACTGCTATATTGTGTATTTTTAGTATTTTTTTCTTTTTAATCTAAACTAAGTTGCTTATTTAATTTAATAAGATTTGGCAATGGTCTAAAAACTCTCATAATTGTACGGATAAAGTTGATAAAGAAAATGAAAACTGTTCGTGATAGTGACGACTATTTACCGCATATGACCGTGAATTAAGTTATTTTCCTGCTTAAGTAAGGACTCTGCATTAGCACAAATCTTATGAAAAATGTGTTTCGGTAGATTTGGTTGAATCGTTGATAATTTGTAGTTTTAGTGAAGCCTAATTTTAGTAAAAGCCGCATAAGTACAAAGTCAAAGATGGACAGTTTTTGAGTTATCCAGCGTTCAAGATGCAAATGATATATTTTTTGCTTCCTTTCATGATATTGCATTGAAGTTTATACATATTCTCGACAGATAGTGGCCTGATATAGGACAGTAGTGGCCTAAAAATTCTCTCGCGTATTTGAACAGCAATGTTGCGTTTGTCGAAATGTTCATCTCCACCTAGTCTATCCAATTGCCATAGAAGTAATACTTTAGCTCAAATGTGAATTTCAAATAATATTTGAAATTCACATCAAACTACTGTATTTCAGAATTATGAAAATTAATAATTAATATTTATAAAGAAAAATTTGAATTCTTTTCACTTTTAGTCTATCTCATATAGATGATATATTAGACAACATCAGTAACATTTGAAAACATATTGTTTTATATTTTGAAAAAACATTTAAAACTTCACAACAATTACATTTTATTAGATCAGTATTGAGTGACGGAAATATATATTTGATTCGAAAGAATGATCGAATCATTATCGCTGTGCCCAATATGAGATTATTTTTAAAGCGAGATATTTTGGTAGGAATTGCACGGGGAAATGCAGAAGAGGATGTTACTTTTCCGATGGAGAAAGAGAAATGGTTCTTAGATGTCGAACAGACGACGGATTGTGGTACCCTCGAAGAGAATTTCCTATCTGTTCTCAGTCTGGTTCGTATTACAAATCAAAATTAATGGTGTTTTTGCATCTTGGATGCTCAATAACTCAGAAACTGTCTATTTTTTTTTTTTATCAGACTTGATCAAAATCACTAAAACTACAAAATATCAAAGATTCGTCCGAATCTACTGGGACTCATTTGTGCGGGTTTTTTATGGCTTTGAAATTTGTCTTAAAATAATCATTATATTACATAACATACATAGAAATACCGTGCAATGTCATAACTAGGTAGGTACTGTACTGTACAACGAGTGAACAGACACAGGGACCAGGAGAAGCAAAGTTCTAAAATGGTGTATCAAAAATTGATCAGTGTAATATTATTATTTTCAAATTTTAAATTTTGCAGCCGTGAGAACCGTTTTTGGAGAAACTTAAAAAACAGCCGACCATTTCTATCGTATTTACATTTTGTATCTTTTCTAAAAAAAAGAGGGAGCTAAAAATAAAGTATTGCAGAGGACACACGAAGAGCTAATCACACCACTGATACTAAATCAATCCGAACTAAAACTAATTTAATCGTTTTTAAATGAAAAATAATAATTAAAAACAACACTGCGATTCTGTAGGCATGGTGATTTTATGGTAATTGCAAAATTCATACTTATTAGTAAATAGACACAAACCTTGTTCTGAACATCTTGGGAATTCCGATCGAGGATACCAGATCCCGCTGTTCGTTCTGCATTGTAAAATCATTTCACTTCTTTCGTTTGGAAAATAATAACCTGTTCTGCACGTTGCTGTACAATTCCTGAAACATTTATGTTAAAATTTTCATTAGTACTAAAACATTCTTCATTTTCAGAGATATTCTATAGAAAAAACTCGAACACGCTAATACTGACTTAATAGAAAATACGCTTGAGATCAATTATAGAAAAATGTTTCTTTCAATAATGCTTTAATACAATTTCTAAGGATAAATCGTATTACAGATATGTAAATAAAGTTAAAATAAATCAATAGTGTTAGCGTTAATGCTGTATTGAGGTACTGTACGCTAAATATAATACGAGGTCTGTTCAAAAAGTATCGGACTTTTATTTTTTTCGCGTAAACCAATGATGCGTGGGAGGCCTCTTTCGGTGGAGTTGTGGAGGGGACAGTCATGCACAGCCCTGAATTTTTTCCCGCCTGCAGGAAGCGTTAGTCGTTGGCAGTCGGCCTATGAGTGAGGACTTGTAGCGAGCTCTCGTCGGATTCTACTAAGTTGGAAAATGACTGAACAACGTGAGCAACGATATTACATCAAATTTTGCCAAAAACCTTGGCGATACCCGAGCGTAAACCATTCGCAAGATTCAGCAGGCTTTCGGGGACGATCCTCGAGGCCAAAAAAAGCGCGGCAGGTCCGCAGCAATGTCAAGGTCATGTTGACAGTTTTTTCGACTCTCGTGGGGTGGTGTATCATGAGTACGCACCACGAGGCAAAACCATCGCAAAGGAGTACTACCAGGAGGTCCTTCGTCGTCTTTCCGATGCTGTGCGACGCAAACGACCGGATCTGTGGTCGATCAAAACTTGGCAGCGCCATCGTGATAACGCATCCGCCCATTCTGCGCATTTGATTCGGGCTTTCGTCACCAAACACAACACTCCTATGGTTCGTCACGCTCCGTACTCTCCCCATATGGCTCCGTGTGACCTTTGGCTATTTCCCAAGCTGAAAATGCCGCTAAAAGGAACCCGATTTTAGTCGAGAGAAGACATCGTGCGGAATGCGACGGACCAGCTGATGGCCATTCCAAAAGATGTGTTCCAGCAGTGTTTCCAGCAATGGCAGGAACGATGGGAGAAGTGTATGGCAAGGAGACTAGTTTGAAGGGGATTAAGGTTTTGTACCTCAAAATCAATAAATGTATTTTTGCCGACCAAAGGTCCGATACTTTTTGAACAGACCTCGTATATTTTGTGAGAATCCGTAATCGTTTTTAAATATATTTTTCGGAAAGATTTTACAATTTTAAAAAATGATCTCGCAGCTCTATTAATTCGGTATTGTGACCAATTATCCACCATCTCGTTTTGTCGGTTTTAACTTAATTCGTTCTATATTGGGAAACTGTTGTACCTTGAGCATAGTGTAACTTGGAACATTTTCGTGATTGCTACTTGTGATACCTATCGAGAAAACAATCCAAACGCCTAGTAACATTGTCTCGGGTAATTGTGTAATAAAATTTTTAGTCGGGTAGCCAGTATTTTGTAGACGCCATTGTGGTAAAAAGCTTTTGTTGTCTGTCACTAAAATTCTAATGTTGATATTTAAGTTTTTCAGAATAACAGATATCATCGAACGGAAAAATTGGTGGTATTAGACAATCAATTTTTTCCTTACGGAATAGATAGAGATATGTAAGATGAAATGATATTCTCAAGTTTCCAACGTTAATTAGAGACAACAAATTTACTTTTCGTCGCAAGTGCACCCTCTTGAATTTTAAAACGCACAAGCATCTTGTATTATATGTCAAAAATTGCTCGTATTCAGCGTTTTAAAATATTACCTCACATTATTTTTCAGACGAAAATGCCGAGCAGTAAATACGGTATGAAGAGGTCAACAATAAATACAGAAGTTTTGAAAAACACTACTGAACCGTCACAGGTCTTTCAGTGTGCATGACTCAATCCCGTCTTTGCACTCCGCAATGCTGTTGCAAATAGTAAAAAGTATCCAGACAAATGGAATTATGTTTTAGAATTAATTGTTGCATTATGCTATACTAATTTATTTTTATGTTGAATGCTGTATAAACTGTAGTGTTTTAAGGTAAAATAGAGTAGTTTTAAGGTAAAATTGAACCTAGAAACATCTTTAAAATAAAAACAAAAATTTTCCCCACATGTCGATTCAGGAATAATGATTCTATTAGATATATATATAAAGGATGGAAGTTTCTCATTTTAGCAAAAGAAATAATAGGTTTGTTTATTGGTTGCTAATGGTTTGTTAAAAAAAAAAAAAAAAGTGTTTTAAGGTACAACAGCTTCCCCTATATTCATTTAGTGGTGTCTAGTATTTCATCATAAAAATTATAGTAAACCTAACATAAAGATAAATTAGGCCACAAAGTTTAATTTATAAATTGAAGAGTAAGGTAATCATACATATATAAGAGAATAAAAATAATTATAAGTATTCTGAATCCCATAAAACAGAAAAAGAAAAGAATTACACTTTTCTCAGGGTTTTAAAACTTCGGGTTTGTCGTCTCTATTCGGTTCTATTTAATCTAAAATTTTTAATGTTTTAAATAAAGTTTCATTTATTGTATGTGAAAAAGCCAAAACTTCCCTATTTAGTAAGACACTTTGCAACTTTTGCAACTTTTGGGAACAGAATCCCCTTATAACATGTAATTATTGATGACTGAATGGACAGCTATTAAAGTGTCAGCCTATTGCTTTGGTGAAACCGGAAACGAATCCGAACGGGTAGAAAAATCCCATAAATTATACGGAGTGCTGTCTTGTCCATTAGGCACGTTAAGCACATTTCTTATACTCTACAAAATTAAAAACTGAGAAAATGGAAGTTTATGAGAATTAAAATAAAAACATTAAATTTTTGTTTAGTCAACTTATTTTATATACTTCACTTTCCGCGTGAAAAATCTTTAATAATTTCTTCAATTGACAGCTCTTTTATTTTTTCAATTTATTCTTTCAGTTGACAGCTCATATTTATCTGTACTTTTCGTAGAAAATGAAATATTAAATTTTCTATGAAAAGTACAGATAAATATGATAATTTGCTAGTAATGTGTTCGCGGTATTAAGTAGTAGTGAATCGTGTATTACTCACATTCCCCTTACTTTGCTTATGTTTGTATTGTTCTTATTCTGTATAAGTTACTCGTTTTTTATTTTTGGTTATTGAGAATGATTTTCACACATGGTCTTTAATAAACTATGCTACTAATTTGATACTGAAGATACATATTATTTTACGTAATTTTAGACAGCGAAACAATAGAAAACAATGGGACTGTCCAATTTTTCGAAACGATGTTCTTCACAGAACTAAAGTATAATACACACATTGGTTGTATTATAATGAATGTAACTTAATTATAAAACTCTACACATGTAAGCGAAAACAATATTAATATGCTTTTCGTTCATATTTAAACATAAATATAACTTTAATTGAACTAAAACTTTAAATAAACAAAAATTTTAACTTTGGCAAGTATTATTATTAGACTTTTTGGTCTCAAGAACTAGACGTCCTCAATTTGTTACTTGGTTTCTTTAGAACAGTGTTTCTCGACGGGGGCGATATCGCCCTCATGTGGGCGTTTTTCCATGTTGAGGGGACGATTAGTAACAATTTATATTTTGGGGGAGGAAAAACAATTTTCTGGGCGATATAGTAAAACATTATAGTAAGAATAATTAGATATTTTATTCGTTATATCGTACAATAATTAAACAAATAACATTATACTAGTCACTAGTCTATTCAACGCAGTACGAATTTAGCGTTAGCCTTGGCCCTCGGCATCGGAATTTTGAAGTGAAGGGGCGATACTACGTAACGTTCTATTGAAGAGGGCAATACTAAGTTGAAGGGGGTGACGATTCGTTAGAGGTTGAGAAACACTGCTTTAGAATAAAATATTAATCCAATTTTTAAATTCCAAAATACTTTTACGTCGAGTTCAAAATAGCTATGGTTTTAATTGTTTCATTATTAAGATTTCACAACTTTTTTTATACTTAATAACTTTCAAAATTAAGTTTCCAATTCTAANTATTATCGTTCCGTATGTGTTTCAAAATGTCTTTTAAATTACTAACAACAAATATGAAAGACTAAGTGCAACGTTGTAACAAATTTCATTTCCGTCCAAGTTAAGAATGATATGACTCATCAAAAAGTGCGCAAACGAACATAAACAGTAGCGTAATCGTCCGTTATCGACCGACTCCAGACCGATTTTGAATTTGTAAACTGTCATTGCAATGGACAGTTGACATAGTGCTCTGGAGGAAACAATTTGTATCACTCTTGCTACGGATGCAATTTGTAATCTGAAATATTTTGCATACCTTTTTAATACGAATTTAATTGCGGCTCGTGAAAAATTTCAAATTTTGAAAAATGGCTCAGACTATCAAGGAGCTTAGCCACCCTGGTATTATATATACTTGTAAAACTCCTTGGCTTCTTCCAATGCGGCTCACAGAAACAAAAAGGTTGGAAACCCCTATCTTAAATGATTTTTAATGCGATTTATGTTGAAAAAGATCGTTCACCTTTAGAATTTGATCCTAAGATTGACATGCACTGTACTGTACAGTACATTCTAAGAGCAATATTCGTATTAGGAAAGTTAGATACTAAATTCTGCTCCTTTTGCAGCACAATAATTCTTGTATTATTTTGCAATCCGGAAATAATTTTGAAAATAAAAAAAATCATCCACAAATACATCACCTAAATTATTATTATATATTTGCACTAAAATTTTTGCCTTACTAATCACTTATCTAATCTAATTAATATAGAATCTTTTTAAATAACTAAATCTTAAAGCAACATCTTTGTTGGTCACACACTATTAAATACACGAACTTGTGCGAATTTGATAACGTTATGCAAAAGCACAAGAAGACAGGATACGTGACACTAATAAACCGTATAAAACAAAACCAAAACAAAATTATCCCGACCGATTCTGACTCATGCGACAGACGAGACAACAGGCGATATAACATACCAGACACTTCCTTTATATCATATTATAATTTATTGTTTAATTTAAAAATTGATGTTATGTATTCTATATTGTACTCGTATCTCAATTATAAAATACATAGTAATTATATCGTTTCAATTAAGATGCGTTAAATTATTTAGAAGGTACTTTAAAAAACGTTAACTTAAAGATTATATTTAAAATTTAAAAAAGTGCTTAGGGCTTACGATAAGCTTAATGCGGCTCTGAGTCCGGGAGTTGTTGGACTCGTCCCTAATCTACCAACCGCCCCATTTGGGCAGGCCGAACCCAAGATGGACTCAAGCAAAAAAGTAGAAAGAAACGTAATTATTGTTTGACTTTCTGGTATTCGGCTATCATATACATTTTTAGCCACTCGTAAAGTCCAAAATTGGAGTCTGCCTGTTTATATTTTCTAAAATTTAATCATAATAGCATATACATTATATTAAATGTCAACGTGTTTATGAATATTTCATCGTGTAAAGTGTCATTTTTATTTAACTATTTTGGAAAAACGCACTACTGTTTTTGACATATCTCTACGATTTATTACTCATAATGTATATTTAAATTGTTAACTTAAATAAAAATGATTTTGTAAATTTGTAGATGATCACATAAAAAGATTAATTTAAATTTTTTTCTTCTTTTTATTATAACAAAATTTATGCTACTATCTTTTAATATATAAGAAAAACGTGTTTCTAATTGATTATTTTATTGATTTTTGCTGTAAAAATGACTTTGCTTAAAAACAAATAAAAAAAAACTGTTTACAAATTTATTTCTTTTAATTTTCTTTAATGGGTATCGAAAATACTTTCAAAACTAACTTTTGTTAATTTAAAGTTCTTTAGATTATTAAGAAAATCTTTTATTATATAAGTTCGAATTAATTCAATTTATTTATTTTCGGGTTTTATTTAAATTCGAATTTATAAAAATTAATTGTACTTAAAGAAAAAAAAATTTATATATAAAATATATAAAAAATACTTACATAACTACGGCATCGTATTTGCAATTGACGTATCCAGCGTAGGGAGCTTTCTTCAATCCGCATTTATCCAAAGTAGCTTAAAATAATTTAATTTAACAAAAATATAAATGGAAATATTTTATTACAAAATAAATTTTGTATGTAATCGATATAAATACCTTGTAAGTCTTCCTCTATTTGGTTCGGTGTTTCTTCCAATTTATCAAAAACTGAAATAATATTAAGTTATAATCTTATAAATTATTTTTCTCGTTGTTCTATCATTTATAGTAAATGTCAATTATATAGAAATAGTGGACGAGATACATTTAATAAAAAATGTCTAACAAATTTATAGAGTTGGCTTATGTTGTCTTCTATAAATAATTTTTGTAAGGAAACTTTTATTTTACATTAATTTTTAAACTCTTTCTTTTAGTATAAATAATATTCTTAGTAGAAACTTTGTAGTTAAATAAAAACAACAATAAATTGTTCAAATATATTAGTCGTCTATTAAGAAGATATTTAATTTTTAAGAAGTTTGGATAGTTGTACTGTATGTACTGTACTGTACTTAGCAAGAATATTTACTAATGCTTTTTTAAATAAATTTATCAAAACGAAAATCAAACTATATAAATAATAACCAACATTTTCACTATAATTACTATTTTAACTTACTAAATTTTCTGCATGTAGGAAATTCAGAATAGGGATGCCAAGTTCCGTATTCTCTTCGACATTGAAGAACTAACTCTCTTATTCCCGTTGGAAAATAGTGATTTCTCTTGCATGTACCGGTGCAGTTCCTATAAAAATTTATTATAATATCTTAATTTTGCTTTAGCATTTAAGAGCTTTTATAGCTTTATTTAAAAAAAAAACTTTGATTTAGTGAAAATTGTTAGGGAAATAAAGCCATTCGATTTAAAGCCGTAATTGACTCTTACATTGTCGATGCGTCGTAAGAGCAATCGACGTATCCATTTTCGGGAGCATTTCTCCTTCCGCACCTGCTTATAGTTTCTGAAAATAAATCAAAACGTCTTACAAATGCGCTTGTTCATTTATTAAAAAGAAATTTGATGGCGAAATGAGAAAAGAATTGTCTTTTTAGATGAATTTGTTGCATTGTTTGTAATCTGGCACGCAATAAAAATAAACACGTACTTTATTTGATCACCCGATTTAAGAAAAGCGTCACGTTCTTCTAAAATAAAAAGCAGACAAAAAATACGAGAACAATTTTATCTAACAATTTTCTAAATAAAGTATTAATGGAAATGGTAAGGTGAATAAAATGCAGAAATGAATAAACGTGAGAAATGAAGATAGAGTATTAAAGAATGAAAACGATGAAAGATTTACATTTTCTATTGTTGATACTTAAAACTAATTTTGCTGAACTTCTCTCGTTAAGGTATGAGAATACTCGACGAAAGAGTACGATGACAGACGGAGGAATCGAAAGAGATGGAAAATGCGTTTAGTGAATCGGATAATGAAGAAAAGTGCCAATCTTGTATCGATGATTTATAAAGTATTTCAAACAGATCTAACACTAATTCTTGTCAAAATTTTAACTAGAATTTTTATATTTATGGTCTTTAAAAAGTTTCAGAAGATAAAGACTTCATTGACATCATCGATACATTTTTACAGCATCTTTAAGATGTTAAGTGTAAAGAAATAAACTAACCTGTTTTTGTAATACAAAAAATAAAGATTTCAATTATATAGAAATACCGTATAATCATTTGAAAAATTTGCTATTTTCATTTCAATGAAAAAAATAAACGTTTTACATTATATGTTACATTACATTACGGTACTTTATATTAGTATTAACATAAAGTGTTACATATTCTTCTTTCGATACAAGTCGTAATTTTTGATTAAAATAAAAACTAAATAACTGAATGTATTTTTTGCAACGAGAAAAGTTTAAAATCGATATCGCAGACACATATTCAACTTAAAAAATGTAATTTTACTATTAAAAATTTTTTAAAATTTACCACTTCTTGTACTTTTTCTTTAGTAAAAGATTTTCGTAATAGCCGATAATCAAAGTTAATAGTTACACCCGCTGTCAGTTATCGATTTTCATTATTAAAAAATCGTCTTAAAATCGATTCCAAAAAGTGTCGAGAGTGAATAATGTTACAAAAGAAGCTCGCGAGTCCCTAAAGTCGATTTTGTAATTTTAATCGGATTAAATAAATTTTTATATGAAAGAGTTTTGTTAGTTACGGAAGAATGACGAAGATGATATTATGCATATTCACTAGCGGGACACAATTTCCTGACAATGTACTGTACAATACTTAGACAGTTGCCATCGATCCCTGGATGAGATCAAATAATCGAGTTGAACGAAGATATCTTTCATTACAAAATTGGTGGAATTGTCATCGAACGGATGCGGGAATATTGTTCTTGTTACGGTTATTGTATAACGATAAGCGAAGTGGCCTTTCGCGCTATTCACTGACGTATTCTCAATACTTCGTTCGAGATGTAAAACCATGACGCATTAAAAAGACATTAAATGAAATATGAAAAAGTTTCAGGAATGAAAAATGAAAAAAATATTAATATCTAAACAAACTTTTTACCGGAATAACAATAATATTAATATTATAATATGTGTATTTGTAAGAGGGGCGTGATTTCATGTAGTGTATGTAAATAAAATGTACTGAATTTCCCATGCATTGCGTTTAACATTCCATTAATCTAGTCCTAATTACCAATTTTGTTCAATAACTAATTAAATGTATTTCCAATAAATAGTGTTAAACTCTTAACTATATTTATTCCAATAAAATCAGGATATTAATATTTAGAAATTTTAATAGACTGCGCTTCTTAACTTTAGAGTCTTAGAGGTTTAATTCCTTTAATATTTGAACAAATGCAAACGTGTTTTTTAAACTAATTAAAAAAAAAGAAAAAATTAAATGTAAAAACGTCACTTTAAATAAATATCAAAAACTGTATTTTATGGATACTAACATCAATTGTTAGCCGAAAAATAATTAAAAGTTTGAGTTTTGCTCTTAAAATATTATTAAATTTAAATGAAATCAATTTGTATTAATTCACAAAATGTAATACTTTTTATTAGTTACTAATAAATTAAAAATTAATAAAGAATATTAATAATAATTATTAATAAATAACACTTCATTTAACTGTCAAATTTGTTTTCTAAATCTTTATAATTAAACAATCAAAATTGAAAATGTCTTGTCGAATTTTATCTAGCAATTTTTAAGTTTATCGGAAATGAACTTATCATTATTAGACGCGATGCTAATAAAAAATACTGCAGACATTTTATGAAAAAATACTTTACCTTGAATAAGTCGATTTTGTTCGACTTGCACTTGAGAAGACGAATCTTCAACATTTTCTTTTTCTGAAATGTTTTTAGTTCGATCGATAAATATCGAAAAAAAGGATTTTTATAAATAAAACGAACAATTATATAATTAAAAATAAACATTTTTCTGAAAAATTAAATCCAAAATATTTAATATTCAAATATTCGTTGCGTCATTATGAAAGATTAATAATAAAATTTTAATTTTCTCATCTAGTTGAGAGATTGTCGTAAATTTTTTTTTTAAAAATTCAATCCCTTTAAAGAATTTCTCCCATTTTCTCCGGACCAGTTTCATTTTTGACTCCGTCGAAATTAAACTGTTTACGCTCGACGTTAAAACATTACAAATTTTATTATAAACAATATAAGTATAAAAATGCAATATCAATATTATGTAAACTCGTTAATATTAAATATTTTAATATTATTTTAATTGAAAAATTATAGCATTAGAGCCAAGTACAATAAACTTGTTGTTCGATCGCAAACTAAAAAATAAAAAATAAAATAAAATAAAAATAAAATGCAAAAAGGAACGTTTTGAGTATATTTTGAAAATTGTACAAACCGTATGAAATACAAGAAGGAAATTCGTCTCGAGGATACCAGTAACCATTTTCGGTTCTACATCGAAGAATTAATTCAGTTCTCCTTCCAGGAAAATAGTAACCGGTTCTGCAGGTTCCAGTGCAATTCCTACAGATCGATAAGAGATTTAATTTAGTTACCGACTAATCAGTTCGCTTATTTTAATCGCTTAGCGAAAAAATTCTTACATTCCTAAAGCATCGTAATTGCAACTGACGTATCCCGCGCTGGGTGTGTTTCTTCTTCCGCATTTGATTAGTGTCACTAGAAGTTAAATAAACAAATATACGCGCTTATGTTCTAGGATTTTTCATTTTATATTACTTTAAATTGAATTTTAAGATTATTTTATAACAGAAAATTATAAATAAAGTTGAAATTATTGTAATGTCTAGTATTTCATCATAAAAATTATAGTAAACCTAACATAAAGATAAATTAGGCCACAAAGTTTAATTTATAAATTGAAGAGTAAGGTAATCATACATATATAAGAGAATAAAAATAATTATAAGTATTCTGAATCCCATAAAACAGAAAAAGAAAAGAATTACACTTTTCTCAGGGTTTTAAAACTTCGGGTTTGTCGTCTCTATTCGGTTCTATTTAATCTAAAATTTTTAATGTTTTAAATAAAGTTTCATTTATTGTATGTGAAAAAGCCAAAACTTCCCTATTTAGTAAGACACTTTGCAACTTTTGCAACTTTTGGGAACAGAATCCCCTTATAACATGTAATTATTGATGACTGAATGGACAGCTATTAAAGTGTCAGCCTATTGCTTTGGTGAAACCGGAAACGAATCCGAACGGGTAGAAAAATCCCATAAATTATACGGAGTGCTGTCTTGTCCATTAGGCACGTTAAGCACATTTCTTATACTCTACAAAATTAAAAACTGAGAAAATGGAAGTTTATGAGAATTAAAATAAAAACATTAAATTTTTGTTTAGTCAACTTATTTTATATACTTCACTTTCCGCGTGAAAAATCTTTAATAATTTCTTCAATTGACAGCTCTTTTATTTTTTCAATTTATTCTTTCAGTTGACAGCTCATATTTATCTGTACTTTTCGTAGAAAATGAAATATTAAATTTTCTATGAAAAGTACAGATAAATATGATAATTTTGTTTGAGACAAACTAGATCTTAAATCAGGGGTGTCCAACCCGCGGCCCAAGGCAAGTTCCAATGCGGCCCAATAAACGTGTAAACAAAACCGACAAATGTTTTAATTTTTGGATTTTTAAAATATAAAAATTTCCTATCTTAACGATAATGTTTTTTTTTTCTCTCTTTATCCATACGTTCGCATCTTTCGAGAATATCGAACGAAATCACTAAATGATATTTTCTGAACGGGATTAATGTCTTTCCGAGCATTCAGATTTAAAATATGATCAATTTAATCTAGGAAAAGATCTTTCCGGCAGAGTTTAATCTTGGTTTCTCCTTATTTTTGGGTCGAATAGAAAATAGTTATAAATTACGCAGTAGACGAATTTATTTAATTATCTCTTAAAATCTTTTTGAGAAATTTTAAAATTGTCTTTAGAAATAACTTGCGAGAAATAAATCAGAGAAATGAAACCTGCATTCACCTGATGAGGTGCAGGAAGGAAATTGGTTTACAGGGTACCAATAACCGCTGTCTGTTCGACATCGAAGGGTTATTTCCGTTCTTCTTCCCGGAAAATAATAGCCAGTTCTGCACGTTCCCGTACAGTTCCTAAAAATATGAAAAAAAATTTGGGTAAAAATAAAAATAATTTCGTTTATTAAAAATGTAATTTAGTTTAAATTAATTTTTTAGAAACAATAGTTCTTACATTCCCAAAGTGTCATATTCGCAGTTCACGTATCCGGCTGCCGGAGCTTCTTTTCTTCCGCATTTAGCTAGAGTGACTAAAATTTAGCATTATTAATTAAGAAATAATTGAAACATTAACTATAAAAAATAAAATTTTAAAAGCAACATTAATCGATTTACAAAAATAATTTTTAAAAATATTTCATTAACAAATTCAGTTATGTTTGAATTACCCTGCAATTGGCTGTTTACTTCTTGGGGTCGTTGCTGAGACTCGTCCGTATATCTGTCGCCGTCTGAAAATATTTATTTGCATCAATATAACATTAAATTTAGAGAAATATTTAATATAAACAAAGCATTTACCTATTGTTAAACCGTTTGTGTTTAAATATTTTCCGATTATAAATTATCATATTGAAATATTTCATAATGTTAAATCACTAACTTAAATAAAATTTCAAAATGTTGCCTGCGCGTATTATCTAATTGTGATTCCAATGATTAGAATTTTTCACCAATGTCATAATGTGCCGCAACTACATTCTTTACTTTCGCCGTTTCTTAAATATCTGTCTTGTTTTGCCATATTTTTGGTTCATTTTTAACGTCGTCGATTCGAAGAATGATGATTGAAACTAATTTTAAAATGTTAATGTTCAATAACATCTCTAAGAAAATTGTTATGGTTTCCGTTAAATAAAACAATAACATGTTAATAGTGCCGAAGCAAGACAACAACGAATACTGTAAAATGCATATATTGCAATCATTCAAATAGTCATTCGGATCGACAAAACACTTCATCAATTTGAAGAATAAAATGTTTTGCTAGTGGAAAATAATTAAAAGTAATTATTCAAATCATTCCCTATTGCGAGTTCTGATATTACTGTTGGCATTAAATCGTGATTTGTCCATATCTAAAATAAAGTTAAATTTTTTCTGCTCATATACTGCGTTTCACCGTAGTAGTATACGTTGAAGAGACATTTATTATTACGCTTTCATTTAAATCACAAAAACGTAACAATAAAAATACTTCATAATTTTGAAAACATCGGTATCGTTACAAAATTTTTAAGCTTAAATACTTTCGGGTCAATAATTTTACGGAAATATTTTAAAATTAACAAAACTGATTTTATCTGACTAGAAATGCTCCATTCTTCTCCTTCCAGCATTCATCGAGTTATGCGGGATAGCACTTACTTGAAAAAACTAAATCTTTTTTTTCTTGCAATATGATTCAAATAGCATTGTCTGTTGCCAAGTTTTTATAGCTGAATCATATTTAAGTAAATTTTGAATAAATTGAAACAACTCGAAAGTAATACGGAATCGGACAGTTTTATCAAACCTAATTATTTTTATTTCAATTGTATCAATCTGTTCGGATGTTGTTACGCATCTTTTCGTATTATAAATGATCTAACGAGAAGTAGATAAACCTTATAGAAATGAAAATTCATTTTCTTTCTGTTATTTTAATAAACACAGTCTTATTTTACTAACGAATTTATTTACGGGACATTTTATATTACTAACCGTATGATATGCAGGTAGGAAATTCGTTTCGAGGATACCAATAGCCAGTGTCTGTCCTGCATCGGAGGACTGTTTCTGTTCTCTTTCCAGGAAAATAATAACCGGTTTTGCATGTTCCTGTGCAATTCCTGAAATTACGTAAAAATTCCGTCAGTACAGTAAATGAATAATTCAAATTTTCTAAAATAAATTCAACACGAATACGTTTAAATAAATTTAATAAATGTACTGTACAAGAATTCTTACATTCCTAAAGCATCGTAATTGCAATTGACGTATCCAAAAACTGGTGCTTCTCTTTTTCCGCATTTGCTTAAAGTCACTGAAATTTGATAAATAAATTGTTTTGTTGCTTTATTACACGAATAAAAAAATTATAAATTCTTATAATATTTTGATACAATAACAGTCTTTCGGTTTTTTCTTTGGTTTTCAAAAAATGTCAGTTTAAATTTATAATTACTATAAAAGTGCAAATTATTTTAATACCTGCCAGTAATCTGCTTAATTGCTCTTGCTGTTGAGTCGGATCTGTATATTTTTCATTATCTGAAATATATACACATGTTTTTAAAATAAAATTTAAATTTAAAATAAGACAATTTACAATATTGTAAAATTTTGTCGATAAAATTCTAGAAAATCTTTGCTTTTCGTGAGTATTAATAAATTTTTAATTTTTACATTTAATAAGAATTCATTCGCGTTTCGCTGAATTTAATTAGTTTACATTAATTCAAGTTTCCGACGAATTAAATGTAAACTACTTAGTCAATATTACAGTTTTAAATCGATAAATACTAATAATTACAAACGTATTGCAACCAACCGAATTGTGAGCAGGCAGGAAATTCTCCTCCAGGATACCAAACTCCGTTCTCGGTTCTGCATTGAAGAAGCATTTCTCTTCTGCCATTTGGAAAATAATAACCCGTTCTGCACGTTCCCGTGCAATTCCTATCAATAAAAACGCGGAATTTTAATTTCTTACTAAAGCAGAAAAAGAAAAAAAAAAGAAAACAAAGCTTACATGCTGAACGCGTTGTATTTACAAAAGCTGACACCAAATGTTGGTGCCGCTGGTTTTTTACATTTAATTAGAGTTGCTGAAAAATAAAAATAATTATATTCAATTATCAGTAATTTAAATCGGGAACTTCTTGATTAGAACATAATTTATATTCAAATTTCTAAGAACTTTTTATATTATTATACATCGAATTTATATGTAAATTTTTAACACAAAATGCGAAAAAAAATATGCGTTTCTGTTAATAATAATACAAAATAAAAAAATCGATAAAAACCTTTATTTTTATAGTTTTAGTTTATAATGTAATTCAACAAATTCAGGATTTTTATTCACAATTTTGATCTACAAAATACCCGTGGCAAACTAGTATTTTCCATAAACTTTTAAATGTTAGTCTGTGCCATCGATCGTCTAAAATATCCTTTCTCATGTTAAATGAACGCTCCACGTCTCATACACTAATTGGTGCATGTTTTGCTAGATTTCTGGATGTAAACTCTTTTAGCAAGTAGAAATCGGCTGAAATTCCTTTCCCGGATAAACGACTTTCTCCAGCATCCAAGATTTGGTTTAGTTTGGTTTTATTCGTTTACGGCAACGCGAAACATGGGCGATCTGTCGAAGGAAAATGCCTCCCGGGAGGACTTTAATGGGAAAATGGACCCTATTTTGCTGTTACTATTTTGCTGTTACACTAACGTGAAGAAAATTCCGCATGGCCAACCCGTTGGCCAGGCGCGAACCCAAGACCAAAACTACCAGTGGCCAGTAGTTTCATCCACTCGGCCACTGATTGGCACTCCATGACTTGGTATCCTTGGTATAAAAATACTGAATTACACTCTCTAATAAAAATTAAAATTAAGCTTTGTTTATTTAAAAAATTTTTTCAGCGTTAAATGTATCCAAATATGCTTAATTATTGTTTGAAAAATTGAGCATATTTGGGTACACATTGACAAATTTTACATTTTATAGGGAATTAAACTCTGAAGAAAAAAAAATGATTAATGCTTGGAAAAAATTTAAATTCTGATCATATATATAAAATCTTGAAACTTATACCAAAATACGTTCTCTCAAATTATGGGAATGACCTAAATCATCATGGACTATAGATTTATTCCTCCCAAGTTCATAGAAGTTTGCAAAAAAGATATATAAATAAGCATCGGTTTTGTATATTTTATAAATTAATTTATTTTCTTCCATAATTATATAAATAAATTTAAATACCTGTGTAAGTACTTTTATCATCCTTAAATTGTTAACTTAAATAAAAATGATTTTGTAAATTTGTAGATGATCACATAAAAAGATTAATTTAAATTATTTTCTTCTTTTTATTATAACAANCGCATTTAATATTCGTGTCTTAATTTCTGTGAAACCGAGCGAAGCCATATTGGAAGCACTCTTACAGAAGACTGCGTGGTCTACCGAATTTAAGGTAATTGGTGACGTCAGTCGACTTAACAAATACGGTAACCAATCGTCGTGCATTCAACACAGGGAACTCAGAAAGTTCTGTTATTGTAATAATCAATTTACACATAAAAAGTAATGAAAATTTCAATATATTTTCTTTAAGTCGAGTAATTTATTAAATTAAATTTATTATTATTATAGTTTATTAAATTTTATTTCTTTTTAAATCCATCGGCTTTAAAAACGAATTATCGATTAATATAGTGAGTATAATATAATTTCAGAAGGTTGAGTCAGTTAATTGTGAACGTTTTCTAAGCTCTGAAAACATTTCTTTTATAGTACTGGTTGTATTCTGTGAGGTACTGTACACTTGAGCCAGAACTATCATTCTGCAGCAAAGATTTTACTGCAGGAGACTCTTCCACAGAAATTCAACAGGAATTCGTTCCACACCTTTTGGAATATTTTACACAGTTCTGCGGAAGTTTTGGAACTCCTTTATGAAAGATCTCTTTTAAATATGACAAATTCGCATAAATCAATGAGTGAGGCGTCTAGAGATTTGGGACGAAAAGGAATTATCTTGATGCTAGTTTTAACTGTTTTCTTAGCATAATAAGCTACCGAAACTTGGTGGCATGACTGGATCTACACCATTTACCCCTCTCTGTCTGGTAAAAATGTGGAAATTCCTGAGAGAACAGTGGGTCCGAAAATAGATTGCATTGATCTTCCTGCATTGTTTTTTCCATCGACTATGTTTGGTTGCCACGATAGCAGCAGAACTCAATATTTAGATGATTTCATGAATCCCTTTGGAAAACTTCCTCTGCACTGCCCGGAAAAGTCGTAGCAGCCTGTAATAGTTCTTTCTCTGCAGTATATCAATCATGGCTTGTTTCTTTCATCCAGGTACTGTCTACCCACGCTTCGTCAGAGAACCACCCACTGCCACCGTAGCCTGCCAGATATCCTTCGTACAACTTTCTTGTATTGTTAAAGTGCTCTTTGACATCGTTTGGATTGAGTTGATGCCCATTGGCTTTGTGCTTAAGATCAGAACCAAGAATTTTACGAATGATTTGTCCCACTGTTGGTTGTGATATTTTCAGTCTTCGGGACATGCTTCTTTGAGAAGCGAGATTCTCCTTGAACACATTGACATTAATTTGTCGGATTATCTCTAACGAACAGGATGGCTGGTTATGATATTTTCACTGTTTCTCAGGACATCCACAGGCGTCGGGAGGTAGCCGGTTGTACTTTTGAATAATGCTGCCTATACTCGATTTACTTATACTAAGACATTTTTCCGAACCTTTTTTACTGTCATGGAAAGGATATTTAGTTTTGGAATGTTCACGAATATACTCTTCCCAATAGGCCGTTATTTTCGTTGTCATATTTAAGGATTTTTTCAACGAATCTGCCAACAGAATATTTTAGAACGTAAAATGATTCTAACATGTCCAGATGATTGAATTTGTTACGAAAATTTGCATATGCATGTATCATTTGCGTAAAGTCTACAAATATCAACTCACTCCTACAAAAATACAATTACACTTTAAAATACGTTACTCTTTAAAAAAAGATTTTAAAATATATTTTGTTAATGAAAATAAATAAATTAAAAAGTTTCAATTCTATCAAAAATAGGAATTTGTATATAAAATCGATCGAAAAAGTTAGTTTATATCCGACAATTCTATTGCATTTTTAACGTGGATAAATTTTATTTTCATTAATTTAATGAGTCAATGAGCTTCAAATAGTCAATTCGAAAATTAATAATGCTCATAATTTACATAATTTATCGATGAACCTTCAAAATTAAAAATTTTAAATATAATATATTCCGTTAAATACTGCAATTTGCATATTTGATGGTGATGATAATGTCTAGAAGATGGGCCACGTACGATACTGCGATAATTATTGAATACAGATAATTAATTAACAGTCATTTTAATCATCGTAATATTTTAACAACATAAACTAGATAAAACTTTAATTTTAAATGACATCGTTACAATGCCGGGCTGCAATTTTTAATCATATTTTTAATTTATTTAATTTAAATTACAGTATATACTTTTCACCTCAAAGTAATATACACCCTGTACATCATACTTTCCCTGCTAGCAATAAAGTCGTGCCAGTCACTATCTAACTCTTTCCAGGAGAAAATTTTTAATTGAAATGACGTGACTTCCGGTGCAAACCGTATATAGTTAATCGGGTTAATATATCATATATAATTAATTGGAGTCTTCTGCCCCGAAGATTTCCATATCTGGTCTCAATTTTCATCTATGTAACACCGTTCTCGAGATTAAGGAAGGATAGATAGTCAGATAGACAGGAGGACGACAGAGGGAATTTTTAGGTCTACAATCTTTTCAAATTGCAGCTCAAAAATCATTGTGTTTCTTCCTGACAAACGTTATCTTATTTTTCTAACCTTTATATTAAAATTTCGCAATGCATCTATTAATTTATAGCTGATTTAATGTCATTATGACAAGATTGACCATTTCATCATGACAATAATAATTAAACGTGTCTTAAAATTATGAGTCTGTAATGTGACATTGAAAAATATCTAGTATTTATCGATTTTGCTCTTGGGACTGTATTATTGTTTCGAATAATTTTATATTTTTACATAAAATTATTTAATTGTAATTTTTTTTTTACTCTGTATTCACTTATTTTTTGTTTATCACATTTAAACCTAAACAAGTTTTTCCGGGCGAAGAAATCATCATTATTCAAACAAAAGATTGTCAGAAAACGATATTTAAGTCAAAACGGCTTTAAATTTATTTAATTATTTTTTTCTTATTTCTAGAAGTTTCTTACAGCAAAGTGTATTTCTTAACAAAGATCAGAATAAATTTTCTTTGAGAAAATTTATTAAATAAAGCTAATTCGATTATTTATTGCTAAAGATTTAACAGTCAGTAAACAATTTAATAATATTAAAATGTGGACTTCTATACACAAACAACAGAACACATAAACAACATTAATGCTATAAAAGTATTATAAAGATTCAAAATACTGTTAATAAAATATTGCAATTAAATTAATGCAATTCATCTTTATTTAAAAAGCATAAAACAAAATAAACTTAATTTATCTGTATTTATTTTTACCGAATTAATTTTATATAATAAAAAGCTAGAATGAAAAGGCTTTACCCCTCATTCTAAATTTATATCATATAAAACTAATTCGGTAATAATCCGCTGCTAAGATTTTTTCTTTTGTGTTAATAATTTATTTTCTATTTTCTGTCACAAAGTTTGAAAAAATCATTATCGAAAAGTAAGAAAACTAATTATTTAAAAGGTTAATATTTCTAATCTATTGCTTTGATTTGGTATTAAATTACTGTTATTGCATTTTATCAAAAAAAAAATTCTGATCTTATTTTTATCGAATTTTAGTAATTAATATCCTATTCGGTATAATATATTGCGGAATAACCTTTAAATTTTCTATCTCGATTTTTATGTCTGTTTAGCGTGTATTTAGGGCGAAATAAGAAAATAAAATTCTCTATTCTCTAAAAAAAATATTAATTTTAGATAATAAAACAAAATATTTTTTATTCATGTTGTTTTTATGTTCTTTTCTTTATTTTCTTCATGTTTTTGTTTAAGTTTTCGAGAAAATTTCTGTATTTGTGTAAAATATAAATAAACATTTATGACTAAATAAAGTTTGACAAACAATATTTAAGCATAAAATTTGTATATGCCTATTCGAAATACGATAAAGTCTCGCGATGTTCTAGTTAATTAAATATGACGTAACAAAAAGTATAATAAGAGCAAATACAAAAGACCAGCAATGAGTTGCGTAACTTTTCCGCAAAAAAGTTAAAATTGTATATAACGCCATCTGGTATATTTTATATTTGTTTATTTTGGAAACGAACAATTTATAAGGTATAATTTTTTTTATGAATTCGTTTGATATTTCACTCAGTTTTTGGAATACGATACGTTATTATAACGACTTATCTTAAAAATAATAACATAAATTAGATTTTAATAGCTAAATTTTATGATGATTTTTTAAAATAAATTTAAAAATTAATTTAATTACACAAAATTACTTTATAAGAAATACTTTTAAATAAAATATTAATGAATAAAAAGTAAGATATTTCTTTTAAAAATCAAATAATAGAAAAACAGACCGGAGTAAGATGAACAAGGAGGAAAGTCGTTTCGAGGATACCAATATGCAGTTTCTGTTCGACATTGAAGAATTATTTCTGTAATTTCTCCTGGAAAATAATAACCCGTCGCACACGTCCCAGTGCAGTTCCTGTAACAAGTATAAATAATTAATATTGCCGGTGTGAAGATATATCCAAGAATCGCGCAATATATGAATAATAACTGAGTGACCGATTCTGTTAATTTACAAATAACAAAGTTTACACTTCGATTATTTATTTATAGGTCGATGTGTAGACCATGTGTCTATCCAAAAAAAAGTAATCTAGAAAAATACAAAAGCACAAAGTCCGTGGCATGATGAATTTCCTTTAATTTTCCTCAAAACAAAAATCTTAAGTAATTTATGTATAAAGCAGAATAAAAAAAAAAAAAGCAAACAACAAAATAAATCTCATGTTTACATCGGGTATTGGAAAACACGTTATTTACTCTTCTAAATTTACGAAGTTTTCTGTATTAATCAAAATAATAGAATATTTACAATAAATTATATTCCGCTAGAATAGCCATAGGAGTACCTTGAAATGTACAGACCTATTCGGAGGACCTATTTTTAAATGTTTATACATTGAAATTTAGGATTGGGCATTGTACTTATTAAATAATTTACTATAATTAGGGTAAACTTACATTTCACGAGCATCGTATTTGCAGTTGACGTATCCTCCTGCCGGTGCCTCTCTCATCCCACATCTATTCAGAGTTACTGAAAATAAATCATTAGAAAAATTTTAATTCATAAAACAATAATTCGGATATTTAATAAATCTTAACGAAATCTTAACTAATTAATGTAAACTGGTATAAAAAGGACAGCATAAATTTCAAATATTGCATTTTTTAAACATTTTGTTAAAAACATTTTTCTACGATATTAACTCAGATAATTTCAATTAGAAGGATTTTTAATAATTTCTATTTTAAAATGACAGGAAAGTCTCATTTTATGAAGAAATTATTGTGAATTAGAAGGACTAGTTCGCTGTTTTTATTCATATCGTCTATCTACAGCACTAATAATTATTTTTATATTTTCCATTATTCGATGTTTTTGACATATTTGCATTAGTAATTCCTGTTTGTGACTACTTTATATTATCTGTATTTATTACTATATTGAAGCTGTAAGTGCGCCAATTTTAATGTTTTACACACATGAGAATGAAGCTCACCTGGTCGGAAAACTTCCATTTTTCCCCCGTTAGTAGTAAGTGATTTTCTGATGACCAAGGAAGACATCGAACCAGGTTTATGTTTAAATAAAATTTTTAATTTATCGGCGGACCGCAAACATATTTTCTAATGCGGGTGCAAGTTTTGAGCCTTCAGACTACCAACACAATCCATAACCTCCAACACGAAAGGTGTTAAAATAATATATGCAAACTAGTAATATAATTACATTTAATACGTAGGGCCTATATAGCTTATTTTTACCGGTCGTGTTTAGCTTGTATGTTATTTGTTACGGAAAACAGATTGATTTGGGTTTTATAATATCACGAGGCAGAAAATAAATCATTGTTGCAAAAGTCCCGGTGACCACGGATTGCTCATGATTGATCTAAACTATAATAGTGTTTGATTGTATTCAATTTCATCGAATAATTCACCAGAGCCTTCTTCAGTAACAATTTGGCATATTTAATAATGTCATCATAGCACACACTGAAATTTCCTTGTCAATTGCCACCTAGCTTTTAAACTTTTCTTATTGACGAGTTTTCTTTATTGTCTGTTTAAAGAGAAGATAATAATTTCATATTCACATGTCTCTGTGCCAGCTTTCAACTTTTTAAAAAATCATTTATCTCAGACATTTACCTAATCCCACATAGCCAAAAGATGTAGTGTGTCAAGTAGAAAAACTTCTTTTAGTAACAGAGATCATGTCAATTCGTCTTTAACTATTATCTAGTTAAAATTCTTACATACATTTAACTTATATTTTTTTGCTTTTACTGGATATGATTCCATGGTCGCATGGCAGAATTAGTGACATTTACATGGAGGAACATGATTTTAATGTTTCTAATAACGCATTTTTAACATAAAAATGTACTGTACAAATTGCTACTAACAAAACAATCTTTTGATTTCAAATTTATATCCTATGTGACTAACCAGTTCTAAAAAATGCCAGTTGTTATTTGAACAGTAATCCACTGGTAAATGTTTCATATCCTTAAAAATCTAAAATTTTTACTTTTTCTAATCATTTTAAGTCTTTGTTTCTTGCTTGCAAACAGCACAGCAAACAATTATAATACGTTTCTTCAGTGATTTAAATCCTTTAGCACTTTTAAGTAGGCCTATATATACTGTATGATCAAACATTTCACTAAAATAAAGTATTACTTTGTCTGCATTGTATATATTCTTTGCCACTTTGTCTTTATCCATAATTCAACTGATGCAGAATCAGAATTTTTTCCTTATCTTGAATGGTCATACCATAATGTTCTCTCGCTTTCTCCGACGCTGATCCCCCATCGGTTGTACTAAAATCCTTACCACATTTTTAACTAATTCTTTTGCTTTATGCCATATTGATGATACTGTACATTAACGGATAAATTTACTACCAAAACCTCTAAACCAAAGCTAACTCAACTTCACAATGACAGTATTATTTCCGGTTCTAATGTATTAAGAATAAATATCCTATGTAATTGAATAATTTAAATTGGTTTTAATAGTTGTGCTGCATTTTTATTGAAACGATGTGACTTGTGTTATTTGCTATTTTTAATCTTCTATGTATTGAATAAATTCAAAGATAGTGATCTTTACAATAAGCTGGAGTTTGTATTTTTATTTTATTCCTATGTTTTGGGATGTGTTGATTCTGATAATATTAGACTATTGATAATAATATCAGCGATTACAATAAGTAATATCTACTGTTTTCATTTTATTTTTGGTTTAATATTTTATATATCAATAAAATAAATATTTTTTGTTAAGATGCTTAGGTAAAACGAGTAGCTTAACTTTGATGGGGATAGGTTATAGATAGATAGTGCTTTTTAGTAGATTCTGTAGGTATTTTTAGGATACAGTGTACTAAAATAGTTTATATTCTATTCTATGACAGTGATGTTCAATAGGCAATCGCGAATGCTAAATTTATGCTTTTGTTTTCATTTTTTCCCCTTAATTTTAAACTATTTATTAATTTGAGTCTTCGTAAATAATAGAAACGTTAAACGAAATAATCCTATATTATTTTGTCGTATTGTATAACTTGCTCGAAAGAAAACAACCCACAAAATATTAATACAGAAAAACACTACAATAATTACAAATATAGAAAAGAAATAAAAACGCAGAAATTAATATATATATACAGTATAATTGGAAAACAGACAAAATCTACGAAGTGTGAGGTAAAATAATAATGTAATGTAATTGTGACATAAGTTTACAACCGATATGTTATGAAATTTTTAAAATCTTTTAAATAAATAAAATAAAATAATAATAATAATAATAAATAAATTTATTCATTTTTCTCAATATTGCATCTACAATGAATATCTTCTTAAATAACACTTTTTTAAAATAAAATACTGTATTCATATTATTCTGGATGAATTTTTTTCAATTTTGTCAAGTGGATAGCATTTTTATCAATGCATTCTTCAAATTCCATTTCAAACTTTAGAAACTATAAAATTGAAACTGGAAATATTAAATGAAATTCAAAAAGAAAAAAATGTGTGTACAAATTTTAAACTGTAGCCCTAAACCAGTGTTTTTCAACCTTCTTGAATACGCGACCCCTTTATAAGTTAAAAATTTCTGGCAACCCCCACGGCCATATTAAAACTGTCAGTGATTTTAAAAACTATGTATTTAATTTTCTTTCTGTTGAGATTTAAATATCAATCAAAAAACCAATTGTACTGTAAAATAAACAGGCACAGCTTTCTCACTGAAATTGTAGTTTTTTTATTGTAGTGTAGGACCTACAAACACTTGTCTTTTTCTTTTACCCGTGAACCCCGTGTATGGCTTTGCGACCCACAGGTTGAAAAACACTGCCCTAAACTAACTATGAATTTTAAACTATAAACTATAGATAACATCCAAAAAAACAGCATTTTTTAAGATTAATCTTTAATCTATTAATACAAGTCAAAGTGATCATTCTACAGTTCAGGTATTAAGCTTTTTCAAACATTGTTTTAATATAAAAGAATTAATAAATTTATTATTATTATAACTTAATATAATGTTATTAAAATTCAACGTGATGATGAAAAGTATCAGCAAGTATCTTCTTCAGATAAAATACAATTGAAAGAATTTTTTTAAAAAAGAACATTATAATAATACATGAAACTTAAATAGAAGACTCCAAGACTATATATCAGGAAAACCATGAAAATAATGAAGGAGTCAATTTTTAATGTAAATTCAAATTTTTTGTGTACAAACTTAAACTCATATGGTCGATGGTATTCAAAAATGTAAGAAGCAGGAGTTGTTGTTTTAGTCAAATGTTAAAATCATTAAAATTTGACTGTATGGATCTGATAATGAGATTTATAGATTCCAAGTAGCACTTTATATCATATCAAAAGTTAAATTTTTTATTATTTTTGTGGCTCTTCTGATTTAACTATCACAGTGCTAAAAGAGTAAAGTTATCAGACAAAGACTTGCAGAATGTGAAAAAAAATAAGTGTAAATTATTTGTAATTCTCAACATTTATTTTTCTGTTTGAAATAAAAATTCATTTTAATCTACCTTGGCTTTCCAATTGTGTTTGAACTAAGATTAAATAAATTATGAAATATGTCAAAATTAAGTTTCTCATGATTATTTTAGTGTTGATAAAACTTTTTGTAGTTACGTATAGAAAAACTTACAATAAATAAAATTAAACAAATTTATCATTTATTCAATTAACAATTTTATTTTGAGACTTCTACAATTTTCTCTAAATAAAATCATAGACAATTCAAATAATTGTAAACCAAAATAAGTATTTACCGTTCCATCAATCCATAGCATAACATCTTGATATATAGTTATCACGGTGTATCTAGAGATACGTACTAAGGGTATTTCTTCAGTAGCCAAACTTGAAAAACTATCTTTTAGTAATTCAACACCGTCTGGTCCAGCATAAATACGATATGATTTACCAGATGCTTCAATTCTTATTGTTCTAAAACACTAAATGTATTTTTATAATAAATATCAAATAAACACAAGTCATACATTCTTTATATAAAAAGTTCTCAATTTATTAACCTGGACATTTGTTGTAACTCTTCGGTTTATACAATTTTCATCATGTTCTAAAATGACTGTAAAGGTATCAGTGGAGCAGTCTTGCACCAAAATATAGGAACAAGTTCCAGGAAAGTCAAACATATATCCATCAAAAGTACGATAGTGAAAGGTGCTCCAAACAGCACAAGTACCAGTCGGTTTAGAAGAGGCTATAAAAAATATTAAAGTTAGAAAAATATCAATATTCATAAATTAAATTTAGAATAGTATATTATGAATATACAGTGCACTTCCACTAATCTAAATCTGCATTAATCCAAACTAATGTTGTCCTTTTTCTGCTAAATGTTGCAGCCAAAACTAAAAGCACTCATAAGTTACTTTCTAAACATAATAAATTTGTTAAATGAATAAATACTACACATTTTAATATAAATACATATAACATATACAGAAATTTTTAAAATGTATTTGTTTGTAGTTATTATTGACTTTCTAGGTATATAACAAACTTGGTGACAGATTTGTAAAAAAATTTCTGGGGAGCATAACATGTGACAGTAAAAGTTTTGAAAGGAGAAAAAGAAATACACATACAACTATCAAATAATACTAAGTTACATTTTATTAGTAAAGATATTGTATTATAATAACTTGAAAATTATTCATAACAAAGATAAATATATTTTTCTAAAAGCAATCATTAATTAAATATAAATCACTATATAATTGTTGTGATAACTGTCATGATAATTGGCAAATATAAAAACAAAAAGCAGGTTGGTTATATCACAGAACAAAATCCATTAATCTTTTTCTTTGAGAAATAATGATTCTAAGATGATGCTATTTATATTAATTGAAGCTTTTCTATGAATTATCCAGTCCGNTCATTAATTTAATGAGTCAATGAGCTTCAAATAGTCAATTCGAAAATTAATAATGCTCATAATTTACATAATTTATCGATGAACCTTCAAAATTAAAAATTTTAAATATAATATATTCCGTTAAATACTGCAATTTGCATATTTGATGGTGATGATAATGTCTAGAAGATGGGCCACGTACGATACTGCGATAATTATTGAATACAGATAATTAATTAACAGTCATTTTAATCATCGTAATATTTTAACAACATAAACTAGATAAAACTTTAATTTTAAATGACATCGTTACAATGCCGGGCTGCAATTTTTAATCATATTTTTAATTTATTTAATTTAAATTACAGTATATACTTTTCACCTCAAAGTAATATACACCCTGTACATCATACTTTCCCTGCTAGCAATAAAGTCGTGCCAGTCACTATCTAACTCTTTCCAGGAGAAAATTTTTAATTGAAATGACGTGACTTCCGGTGCAAACCGTATATAGTTAATCGGGTTAATATATCATATATAATTAATTGGAGTCTTCTGCCCCGAAGATTTCCATATCTGGTCTCAATTTTCATCTATGTAACACCGTTCTCGAGATTAAGGAAGGATAGATAGTCAGATAGACAGGAGGACGACAGAGGGAATTTTTAGGTCTACAATCTTTTCAAATTGCAGCTCAAAAATCATTGTGTTTCTTCCTGACAAACGTTATCTTATTTTTCTAACCTTTATATTAAAATTTCGCAATGCATCTATTAATTTATAGCTGATTTAATGTCATTATGACAAGATTGACCATTTCATCATGACAATAATAATTAAACGTGTCTTAAAATTATGAGTCTGTAATGTGACATTGAAAAATATCTAGTATTTATCGATTTTGCTCTTGGGACTGTATTATTGTTTCGAATAATTTTATATTTTTACATAAAATTATTTAATTGTAATTTTTTTTTTACTCTGTATTCACTTATTTTTTGTTTATCACATTTAAACCTAAACAAGTTTTTCCGGGCGAAGAAATCATCATTATTCAAACAAAAGATTGTCAGAAAACGATATTTAAGTCAAAACGGCTTTAAATTTATTTAATTATTTTTTTCTTATTTCTAGAAGTTTCTTACAGCAAAGTGTATTTCTTAACAAAGATCAGAATAAATTTTCTTGAGAAAATTTATTAAATAAAGCTAATTCGATTATTTATTGCTAAAGATTTAACAGTCAGTAAACAATTTAATAATATTAAAATGTGGACTTCTATACACAAACAACAGAACACATAAACAACATTAATGCTATAAAAGTATTATAAAGATTCAAAATACTGTTAATAAAATATTGCAATTAAATTAATGCAATTCATCTTTATTTAAAAAGCATAAAACAAAATAAACTTAATTTATCTGTATTTATTTTTACCGAATTAATTTTATATAATAAAAAGCTAGAATGAAAAGGCTTTACCCCTCATTCTAAATTTATATCATATAAAACTAATTCGGTAATAATCCGCTGCTAAGATTTTTTCTTTTGTGTTAATAATTTATTTTCTATTTTCTGTCACAAAGTTTGAAAAAATCATTATCGAAAAGTAAGAAAACTAATTATTTAAAAGGTTAATATTTCTAATCTATTGCTTTGATTTGGTATTAAATTACTGTTATTGCATTTTATCAAAAAAAAAATTCTGATCTTATTTTTATCGAATTTTAGTAATTAATATCCTATTCGGTATAATATATTGCGGAATAACCTTTAAATTTTCTATCTCGATTTTTATGTCTGTTTAGCGTGTATTTAGGGCGAAATAAGAAAATAAAATTCTCTATTCTCTAAAAAAAATATTAATTTTAGATAATAAAACAAAATATTTTTTATTCATGTTGTTTTTATGTTCTTTTCTTTATTTTCTTCATGTTTTTGTTTAAGTTTTCGAGAAAATTTCTGTATTTGTGTAAAATATAAATAAACATTTATGACTAAATAAAGTTTGACAAACAATATTTAAGCATAAAATTTGTATATGCCTATTCGAAATACGATAAAGTCTCGCGATGTTCTAGTTAATTAAATATGACGTAACAAAAAGTATAATAAGAGCAAATACAAAAGACCAGCAATGAGTTGCGTAACTTTTCCGCAAAAAAGTTAAAATTGTATATAACGCCATCTGGTATATTTTATATTTGTTTATTTTGGAAACGAACAATTTATAAGGTATAATTTTTTTTATGAATTCGTTTGATATTTCACTCAGTTTTTGGAATACGATACGTTATTATAACGACTTATCTTAAAAATAATAACATAAATTAGATT
This sequence comes from Centruroides sculpturatus, assembly GCF_000671375.1. Taxonomy (NCBI): domain Eukaryota; kingdom Metazoa; phylum Arthropoda; class Arachnida; order Scorpiones; family Buthidae; genus Centruroides; species Centruroides sculpturatus. The sequence continues at coordinate 206,439 of NW_019385508.1, read as the reverse complement.
TTAATAGCTAAATTTTATGATGATTTTTTAAAATAAATTTAAAAATTAATTTAATTACACAAAATTACTTTATAAGAAATACTTTTAAATAAAATATTAATGAATAAAAAGTAAGATATTTCTTTTAAAAATCAAATAATAGAAAAACAGACCGGAGTAAGATGAACAAGGAGGAAAGTCGTTTCGAGGATACCAATATGCAGTTTCTGTTCGACATTGAAGAATTATTTCTGTAATTTCTCCTGGAAAATAATAACCCGTCGCACACGTCCCAGTGCAGTTCCTGTAACAAGTATAAATAATTAATATTGCCGGTGTGAAGATATATCCAAGAATCGCGCAATATATGAATAATAACTGAGTGACCGATTCTGTTAATTTACAAATAACAAAGTTTACACTTCGATTATTTATTTATAGGTCGATGTGTAGACCATGTGTCTATCCAAAAAAGAGTAATCTAGAAAAATACAAAAGCACAAAGTCCGTGGCATGATGAATTTCCTTTAATTTTCCTCAAAACAAAAATCTTAAGTAATTTATGTATAAAGCAGAATAAAAAAAAAAAAAGCAAACAACAAAATAAATCTCATGTTTACATCGGGTATTGGAAAACACGTTATTTACTCTTCTAAATTTACGAAGTTTTCTGTATTAATCAAAATAATAGAATATTTACAATAAATTATATTCCGCTAGAATAGCCATAGGAGTACCTTGAAATGTACAGACCTATTCGGAGGACCTATTTTTAAATGTTTATACATTGAAATTTAGGATTGGGCATTGTACTTATTAAATAATTTACTATAATTAGGGTAAACTTACATTTCACGAGCATCGTATTTGCAGTTGACGTATCCTCCTGCCGGTGCCTCTCTCATCCCACATCTATTCAGAGTTACTGAAAATAAATCATTAGAAAAATTTTAATTCATAAAACAATAATTCGGATATTTAATAAATCTTAACGAAATCTTAACTAATTAATGTAAACTGGTATAAAAAGGACAGCATAAATTTCAAATATTGCATTTTTTAAACATTTTGTTAAAAACATTTTTCTACGATATTAACTCAGATAATTTCAATTAGAAGGATTTTTAATAATTTCTATTTTAAAATGACAGGAAAGTCTCATTTTATGAAGAAATTATTGTGAATTAGAAGGACTAGTTCGCTGTTTTTATTCATATCGTCTATCTACAGCACTAATAATTATTTTTATATTTTCCATTATTCGATGTTTTTGACATATTTGCATTAGTAATTCCTGTTTGTGACTACTTTATATTATCTGTATTTATTACTATATTGAAGCTGTAAGTGCGCCAATTTTAATGTTTTACACACATGAGAATGAAGCTCACCTGGTCGGAAAACTTCCATTTTTCCCCCGTTAGTAGTAAGTGATTTTCTGATGACCAAGGAAGACATCGAACCAGGTTTATGTTTAAATAAAATTTTTAATTTATCGGCGGACCGCAAACATATTTTCTAATGCGGGTGCAAGTTTTGAGCCTTCAGACTACCAACACAATCCATAACCTCCAACACGAAAGGTGTTAAAATAATATATGCAAACTAGTAATATAATTACATTTAATACGTAGGGCCTATATAGCTTATTTTTACCGGTCGTGTTTAGCTTGTATGTTATTTGTTACGGAAAACAGATTGATTTGGGTTTTATAATATCACGAGGCAGAAAATAAATCATTGTTGCAAAAGTCCCGGTGACCACGGATTGCTCATGATTGATCTAAACTATAATAGTGTTTGATTGTATTCAATTTCATCGAATAATTCACCAGAGCCTTCTTCAGTAACAATTTGGCATATTTAATAATGTCATCATAGCACACACTGAAATTTCCTTGTCAATTGCCACCTAGCTTTTAAACTTTTCTTATTGACGAGTTTTCTTTATTGTCTGTTTAAAGAGAAGATAATAATTTCATATTCACATGTCTCTTTCAACTTTTTAAAAAATCATTTATCTCAGACATTTACCTAATCCCACATAGCCAAAAGATGTAGTGTGTCAAGTAGAAAAACTTCTTTTAGTAACAGAGATCATGTCAATTCGTCTTTGACTATTATCTAGTTAAAATTCTTACATACATTTAACTTATATTTTTTTGCTTTTACTGGATATGATTCCATGGCCGCATGGCAGAATTAGTGACATTTACATGGAGGAACATTATTTTAATGTTTCTAATAACGCATTTTTAACATAAAAATGTACTGTACAAATTGCTACTAACAAAACAATCTTTTGATTTCAAATTTATATCCTATGTGACTAACCAGTTCTAAAAAATGCCAGTTGTTATTTGAACAGTAATCCACTGGTAAATGTTTCATATCCTTAAAAATCTAAAATTTTTACTTTTTCTAATCATTTTAAGTCTTTGTTTCTTGCTTGCAAACAGCACAGCAAACAATTATAATACGTTTCTTCAGTGATTTAAATCCTTTAGCACTTTTAAGTAGGCCTATATATACTGTATGATCAAACATTTCACTAAAATAAAGTATTACTTTGTCTGCATTGTATATATTCTTTGCCACTTTGTCTTTATCCATAATTCAACTGATGCAGAATCAGAATTTTTTCCTTATCTTGAATGGTCATACCATAATGTTCTCTCGCTTTCTCCGACGCTGATCCCCCATCGGTTGTACTAAAATCCTTACCACATTTTTAACTAATTCTTTTGCTTTATGCCATATTGATGATACTGTACATTAACGGATAAATTTACTACCAAAACCTCTAAACCAAAGCTAACTCAACTTCACAATGACAGTATTATTTCCGGTTCTAATGTATTAAGAATAAATATCCTATGTAATTGAATAATTTAAATTGGTTTTAATAGTTGTGCTGCATTTTTATTGAAACGATGTGACTTGTGTTATTTGCTATTTTTAATCTTCTATGTATTGAATAAATTCAAAGATAGTGATCTTTACAATAAGCTGGAGTTTGTATTTTTATTTTATTCCTATGTTTTGGGATGTGTTGATTCTGATAATATTAGACTATTGATAATAATATCAGCGATTACAATAAGTAATATCTACTGTTTTCATTTTATTTTTGGTTTAATATTTTATATATCAATAAAATAAATATTTTTTGTTAAGATGCTTAGGTAAAACGAGTAGCTTAACTTTGATGGGGATAGGTTATAGATAGATAGTGCTTTTTAGTAGATTCTGTAGGTATTTTTAGGATACAGTGTACTAAAATAGTTTATATTCTATTCTATGACAGTGATGTTCAATAGGCAATCGCGAATGCTAAATTTATGCTTTTGTTTTCATTTTTTCCCCTTAATTTTGAACTATTTATTAATTTGAGTCTTCGTAAATAATAGAAACGTTAAACGAAATAATCCTATATTATTTTGTCGTATTGTATAACTTGCTCGAAAGAAAACAACCCACAAAATATTAATACAGAAAAACACTACAATAATTACAAATATAGAAAAGAAATAAAAACGCAGAAATTAATATATATATACAGTATAATTGGAAAACAGACAAAATCTACGAAGTGTGAGGTAAAATAATAATGTAATTGTGACATAAGTTTACAATCGATATGTTATGAAATTTTTAAAATCTTTTAAATAAATAAAAAAATATCAAGGTTTTACTTTACACTGTATATTTTTAAATAAATTCTTTATTTTGTGGATGTAATTCGAATTATGAATATTCAAAATCAAGCATGTTTAGAGGTAGTATTATTTGAAAAGAAAAAAAAACCATATTTTTGAAGATAAACTAAAATTAACTTGCAATACAATAAGTAGTGTCTACTGTTTTTATACAGAAGATTCAAACAAAGAAGAAATCATTTCCGCAGAAAATCAAATGTTTTAAAACAATTTCAAATGAACATTTCGTTTTACTTCAAAACACCCGAAAATTATCTTAAAAATTATCTGTGTAACTAAGAAAATATTTAAATTTACTGTCCTGTTTTATGTTGCCGAATTATAAATATTGACACATCTTTAAAGGTACTGTACAATGGTAATTATTTATCCATTAGATAGATAAACAAAAATAAATTCAGTATGCAAAATAAACACTCTTTATACAGGAATAGTCGATGAAAGAAAGAAGAAGTAAAATTAATTTTAAACAAATTACAAGCAAGCTTTACAAAAATAAGATTTCATTTTGTAAATATTAAATTTTCAGAACGTTAATGAATAAATAATTATCGCATTTATCGATCATCGCTTAGAAGTAATCTTTACTCAGTTTTCTCTCTTTTTATGATATGATGATCCTACTTTTCACTGACGATAAATTCTTTCTGTTCCGTGGATGATTTTTTTATGACGCAATGGTTTTCTATTAAAATATATATTCACTTATTAAATTAATATGAAATAAAAGAAAGGAATGAACTCTATCTAAGAATGAGATCGACTAAATACTATTGCTTTTGCTGAGCACAAAAAGTAACGAATATGAAAATAGAATTAAATTTATTAAAATTTAAAAACGAATAAATTAGAATGAAATAAGTTGTAATTAGTGAAAGTAACATTGACTATTTTGATTTTTTAAACAGTAATCAATCGAAGCTGCCTACATAACTTTACGAAAGAATTTACATGAATGAAAAACAAACATCCAGATAATTATTTTAAAATATTTACATTTAATTATNCATAATTATCTGATACTGCCATCTTGTTGAATTTCTAAAACTTTTATTTCTACATTCTCAAGCTGTTTGGCTAAATTAAGTGCCAATTATAATTTCAGAAAAAAACTTTATATTTGTTTAAATTTCTTCAAGTATAGTTAAAAATCATAACAATGCTGAATGCAGAAATCTTGCATTAAATCATTCAGCATTGTTCAGATGCTGAATGATTTAATAACTTCAGGAAAGTCAACAATGCTGATTTCCCTGAAAGTATTTATTAAGGGAAAAGTCCTAAAGTAAATAACTTTTGCATAAATAATAAATAAATAAAAAATTGAGAGCTTAAATTAATTAACAGCCGAGAGGTTAGGTGTCAGCTTAGAATGCTGGGGAACCTTGAAATGAACCTGAAAAATTCCTGATTCATCCCAAATATGTTGATCCCATCCCTCACTACCCAGCTGTTCCATTGTGACCTGTCTGAACACATGAGCAGTGTGATGAAAATGCCCTCTTAGTGCCCACAGGCAGAAAAAGTTCAACTAAAGAAAATAAATGTATAAAAAAATAAAGTAACCAATTATTAAAAAATGGAAGAAATGTCAATTTATGAAAGTTGAGGTAGACAACTTTTAAAAATCATAACATTAATTTATTCCATACCACATATTTTTTTTATGAGTTGTTCTGTTCACAAACAAAACACAGTTTTTGAAGAAATACAATTTAAAAACTCTATAAACAAGCAACTATTTATTGTGACATTGTCACAATGCCAGGCTGCAATTTTTAATCATATTTTAAATTAATTTAATTTAAAATATATGCTCTCCACTTTAAGTTAGTATTGTAGTGTCCCACTCCTGTACTTCATACTTTTCCATTAGCAATGTAGTTGTGCCAGTCATCTATCTAACTCTTTTCAGGGAGAAAGTTTTGAATTGAAATAACATGACTTTTGGTTTGCATGAGAATGTTCATATATAATTAATCAGGCTTCCTGCCCCCAAGATTTCCATATCTGTTCTCAGATTTCATCTATCTAACTTCGTTCCTGAGATTAAGGAAATTCAGATGGACGAATGATAGTAGAAAAACATAAGAGAACTGTATAATTGGGCTACAATTTTTTCAAATTGCAGCCAAATTATGCAGTTCTCTTACGTATATCTTGGGAGAAGGGGCAATTTGCCGATACAAAAATGTAAGTCCACTTTGTTCCTTATGGATCGATATATCCTAAGCATCAAACAAACCAGATTCTTATTCTTTTCCATAATGTTCTAACATATGAGATGAGATCATCATCTGTTTACCTCGATCTTTGTATCCATTATTCTCCGAATTACATGTTTCGTTATGTTCAAAACATGTGTCTTCTACTTACAGTGCCATCTGTAGTTTATTTCCTTCTTCCGTCGGAGAATGTTTCCTTACGAAAGCCGATAAAGAACTGTTGACATATTGCTTTAAATCCGTCAATTAGGGACGAATTTAACATTTTATATCCCCTCCTTTAGGTAAAAAAATGTATCGTAATAACTTTTTTAAAAATTTTTGAATCAAATTATCAATTTCAATTATCAAAACCATCAATTTATTGTATATAAACTTAAAAAACATTTAAAAATGCATAATTTATATAATGAATTCTTCTTATTTTCTAGCGCTTGTCCCGCATTGGTGCAGGATTCGTTTGTTTACATGCATTCTTCCATTTTAACCGATCTAGCGCATCATTTGTTGAAATTCGTATTGTTTCCATATCTTCTATGATTCGGTGAAGCCACCGTTATTGGGGCGTCCACGAGGTTTGGTTCCCCAGACTTATAACAGAGGATATTTTTTTGCGATTGAGTTGTCATAATTGCGCATAATGTGTCCATACCAGCGCAATATAGCTTTTCTTTTCTTGTCCATAATTGGCCTAACTCAGTTGTTTTCTGATGTCATCATATCATATATATAATTCATTATATTATTTATGTAAATAATTAAATTAAGAAAAATATTAAATATTGCAATGTGAACATTGTGACAATGTGAACATTTGGAACGTTGGAAGTTTTTCCTTGAAAACTTTTACTTGTTTAAATTAACGTATACGAAAAACAAAAAGCAGGTTGGTTATATCACAGAACAAAATCTATTAATCTTTTTCTTTGAGAAATAATGATTCTAAGATGATGCTATTTATATTAATTGAAGCTTTTCTATGAATTATCCAGTCCGTTTAATCTTGCTTGTCCATTTGTGTTTTGAAGATAAGTTTTTAGATAAGTATTAAAGTGGGAAAACAATCTTTCGTTACTACATGTTAAGATGGAGAGTGCCTAAGAATGGAACAAAAACAGACACTTAATATTAATCTTCTACATCTGTTACTTCATAATTATCTGAATACTGCCATCTTGTTGAATTTCTAAAACTTTTATTTCTACATTCTCAAGCTGTTTGGCTAAATTAAGTGCCAATTATAATTTCAGAAAAAAACTTTATATTTGTTTAAATTTCTTCAAGTATAGTTAAAAATCATAACAATGCTGAATGCAGAAATCTTGCATTAAATCATTCAGCATTGTTCAGATGCTGAATGATTTAATAACTTCAGGAAAGTCAACAATGCTGATTTCCCTGAAAGTATTTATTAAGGGAAAAGTCCTAAAGTAAATAACTTTTGCATAAATAATAAATAAATAAAAAATTGAGAGCTTAAATTAATTAACAGCCGAGAGGTTAGGTGTCAGCTTAGAATGCTGGGGAACCTTGAAATGAACCTGAAAAATTCCTGATTCATCCCAAATATGTTGATCCCATCCCTCACTACCCAGCTGTTCCATTGTGACCTGTCTGAACACATGAGCAGTGTGATGAAAATGCCCTCTTAGTGCCCACAGGCAGAAAAAGTTCAACTAAAGAAAATAAATGTATAAAAAAATAAAGTAACCAATTATTAAAAAATGGAAGAAATGTCAATTTATGAAAGTTGAGGTAGACAACTTTTAAAAATCATAACATTAATTTATTCCATACCACATATTTTTTTTATGAGTTGTTCTGTTCACAAACAAAACACAGTTTTTGAAGAAATACAATTTAAAAACTCTATAAACAAGCAACTATTTATTGTGACATTGTCACAATGCCAGGCTGCAATTTTTAATCATATTTTAAATTAATTTAATTTAAAATATATGCTCTCCACTTTAAGTTAGTATTGTAGTGTCCCACTCCTGTACTTCATACTTTTCCATTAGCAATGTAGTTGTGCCAGTCATCTATCTAACTCTTTTCAGGGAGAAAGTTTTGAATTGAAATAACATGACTTTTGGTTTGCATGAGAATGTTCATATATAATTAATCAGGCTTCCTGCCCCCAAGATTTCCATATCTGTTCTCAGATTTCATCTATCTAACTTCGTTCCTGAGATTAAGGAAATTCAGATGGACGAATGATAGTAGAAAAACATAAGAGAACTGTATAATTGGGCTACAATTTTTTCAAATTGCAGCCAAATTATGCAGTTCTCTTACGTATATCTTGGGAGAAGGGGCAATTTGCCGATACAAAAATGTAAGTCCACTTTGTTCCTTATGGATCGATATATCCTAAGCATCAAACAAACCAGATTCTTATTCTTTTCCATAATGTTCTAACATATGAGATGAGATCATCATCTGTTTACCTCGATCTTTGTATCCATTATTCTCCGAATTACATGTTTCGTTATGTTCAAAACATGTGTCTTCTACTTACAGTGCCATCTGTAGTTTATTTCCTTCTTCCGTCGGAGAATGTTTCCTTACGAAAGCCGATAAAGAACTGTTGACATATTGCTTTAAATCCGTCAATTAGGGACGAATTTAACATTTTATATCCCCTCCTTTAGGTAAAAAAATGTATCGTAATAACTTTTTTAAAAATTTTTGAATCAAATTATCAATTTCAATTATCAAAACCATCAATTTATTGTATATAAACTTAAAAAACATTTAAAAATGCATAATTTATATAATGAATTCTTCTTATTTTCTAGCGCTTGTCCCGCATTGGTGCAGGATTCGTTTGTTTACATGCATTCTTCCATTTTAACCGATCTAGCGCATCATTTGTTGAAATTCGTATTGTTTCCATATCTTCTATGATTCGGTGAAGCCACCGTTATTGGGGCGTCCACGAGGTTTGGTTCCCCAGACTTATAACAGAGGATATTTTTTTGCGATTGAGTTGTCATAATTGCGCATAATGTGTCCATACCAGCGCAATATAGCTTTTCTTTTCTTGTCCATAATTGGCCTAACTCAGTTGTTTTCTGATGTCATCATATCATATATATAATTCATTATATTATTTATGTAAATAATTAAATTAAGAAAAATATTAAATATTGCAATGTNAATCATCATTATTCAAACAAAAGATTGTCAGAAAACGATATTTAAGTCAAAACGGCTTTAAATTTATTTAATTATTTTTTTCTTATTTCTAGAAGTTTCTTACAGCAAAGTGTATTTCTTAACAAAGATCAGAATAAATTTTCTTTGAGAAAATTTATTAAATAAAGCTAATTCGATTATTTATTGCTAAAGATTTAACAGTCAGTAAACAATTTAATAATATTAAAATGTGGACTTCTATACACAAACAACAGAACACATAAACAACATTAATGCTATAAAAGTATTATAAAGATTCAAAATACTGTTAATAAAATATTGCAATTAAATTAATGCAATTCATCTTTATTTAAAAAGCATAAAACAAAATAAACTTAATTTATCTGTATTTATTTTTACCGAATTAATTTTATATAATAAAAAGCTAGAATGAAAAGGCTTTACCCCTCATTCTAAATTTATATCATATAAAACTAATTCGGTAATAATCCGCTGCTAAGATTTTTTCTTTTGTGTTAATAATTTATTTTCTATTTTCTGTCACAAAGTTTGAAAAAATCATTATCGAAAAGTAAGAAAACTAATTATTTAAAAGGTTAATATTTCTAATCTATTGCTTTGATTTGGTATTAAATTACTGTTATTGCATTTTATCAAAAAAAAAATTCTGATCTTATTTTTATCGAATTTTAGTAATTAATATCCTATTCGGTATAATATATTGCGGAATAACCTTTAAATTTTCTATCTCGATTTTTATGTCTGTTTAGCGTGTATTTAGGGCGAAATAAGAAAATAAAATTCTCTATTCTCTAAAAAAAATATTAATTTTAGATAATAAAACAAAATATTTTTTATTCATGTTGTTTTTATGTTCTTTTCTTTATTTTCTTCATGTTTTTGTTTAAGTTTTCGAGAAAATTTCTGTATTTGTGTAAAATATAAATAAACATTTATGACTAAATAAAGTTTGACAAACAATATTTAAGCATAAAATTTGTATATGCCTATTCGAAATACGATAAAGTCTCGCGATGTTCTAGTTAATTAAATATGACGTAACAAAAAGTATAATAAGAGCAAATACAAAAGACCAGCAATGAGTTGCGTAACTTTTCCGCAAAAAAGTTAAAATTGTATATAACGCCATCTGGTATATTTTATATTTGTTTATTTTGGAAACGAACAATTTATAAGGTATAATTTTTTTTATGAATTCGTTTGATATTTCACTCAGTTTTTGGAATACGATACGTTATTATAACGACTTATCTTAAAAATAATAACATAAATTAGATTTTAATAGCTAAATTTTATGATGATTTTTTAAAATAAATTTAAAAATTAATTTAATTACACAAAATTACTTTATAAGAAATACTTTTAAATAAAATATTAATGAATAAAAAGTAAGATATTTCTTTTAAAAATCAAATAATAGAAAAACAGACCGGAGTAAGATGAACAAGGAGGAAAGTCGTTTCGAGGATACCAATATGCAGTTTCTGTTCGACATTGAAGAATTATTTCTGTAATTTCTCCTGGAAAATAATAACCCGTCGCACACGTCCCAGTGCAGTTCCTGTAACAAGTATAAATAATTAATATTGCCGGTGTGAAGATATATCCAAGAATCGCGCAATATATGAATAATAACTGAGTGACCGATTCTGTTAATTTACAAATAACAAAGTTTACACTTCGATTATTTATTTATAGGTCGATGTGTAGACCATGTGTCTATCCAAAAAAGAGTAATCTAGAAAAATACAAAAGCACAAAGTCCGTGGCATGATGAATTTCCTTTAATTTTCCTCAAAACAAAAATCTTAAGTAATTTATGTATAAAGCAGAATAAAAAAAAAAAAAGCAAACAACAAAATAAATCTCATGTTTACATCGGGTATTGGAAAACACGTTATTTACTCTTCTAAATTTACGAAGTTTTCTGTATTAATCAAAATAATAGAATATTTACAATAAATTATATTCCGCTAGAATAGCCATAGGAGTACCTTGAAATGTACAGACCTATTCGGAGGACCTATTTTTAAATGTTTATACATTGAAATTTAGGATTGGGCATTGTACTTATTAAATAATTTACTATAATTAGGGTAAACTTACATTTCACGAGCATCGTATTTGCAGTTGACGTATCCTCCTGCCGGTGCCTCTCTCATCCCACATCTATTCAGAGTTACTGAAAATAAATCATTAGAAAAATTTTAATTCATAAAACAATAATTCGGATATTTAATAAATCTTAACGAAATCTTAACTAATTAATGTAAACTGGTATAAAAAGGACAGCATAAATTTCAAATATTGCATTTTTTAAACATTTTGTTAAAAACATTTTTCTACGATATTAACTCAGATAATTTCAATTAGAAGGATTTTTAATAATTTCTATTTTAAAATGACAGGAAAGTCTCATTTTATGAAGAAATTATTGTGAATTAGAAGGACTAGTTCGCTGTTTTTATTCATATCGTCTATCTACAGCACTAATAATTATTTTTATATTTTCCATTATTCGATGTTTTTGACATATTTGCATTAGTAATTCCTGTTTGTGACTACTTTATATTATCTGTATTTATTACTATATTGAAGCTGTAAGTGCGCCAATTTTAATGTTTTACACACATGAGAATGAAGCTCACCTGGTCGGAAAACTTCCATTTTTCCCCCGTTAATAGTAAGTGATTTTCTGATGACCAAGGAAGACATCGAACCAGGTTTATGTTTAAATAAAATTTTTAATTTATCGGCGGACCGCAAACATATTTTCTAATGCGGGTGCAAGTTTTGAGCCTTCAGACTACCAACACAATCCATAACCTCCAACACGAAAGGTGTTAAAATAATATATGCAAACTAGTAATATAATTACATTTAATACGTAGGGCCTATATAGCTTATTTTTACCGGTCGTGTTTAGCTTGTATGTTATTTGTTACGGAAAACAGATTGATTTGGGTTTTATAATATCACGAGGCAGAAAATAAATCATTGTTGCAAAAGTCCCGGTGACCACGGATTGCTCATGATTGATCTAAACTATAATAGTGTTTGATTGTATTCAATTTCATCGAATAATTCACCAGAGCCTTCTTCAGTAACAATTTGGCATATTTAATAATGTCATCATAGCACACACTGAAATTTCCTTGTCAATTGCCACCTAGCTTTTAAACTTTTCTTATTGACGAGTTTTCTTTATTGTCTGTTTAAAGAGAAGATAATAATTTCATATTCACATGTCTCTTTCAACTTTTTAAAAAATCATTTATCTCAGACATTTACCTAATCCCACATAGCCAAAAGATGTAGTGTGTCAAGTAGAAAAACTTCTTTTAGTAACAGAGATCATGTCAATTCGTCTTTAACTATTATCTAGTTAAAATTCTTACATACATTTAACTTATATTTTTTTGCTTTTACTAGATATGATTCCATGGTCGCATGGCAGAATTAGTGACATTTACATGGAGGAACATTATTTTAATGTTTCTAATAACGCATTTTTAACATAAAAATGTACTGTACAAATTGCTACTAACAAAACAATCTTTTGATTTCAAATTTATATCCTATGTAACTAACCAGTTCTAAAAAATGCCAGTTGTTATTTGAACAGTAATCCACAGGTAAATGTTTCATATCCTTAAAAATCTAAAATTTTTACTTTTTCTAATCATTTTAAGTCTTTGTTTCTTGCTTGCAAACAGCACAGCAAACAATTATAATACGTTTCTTCAGTGATTTAAATCCTTTAGCACTTTTAAGTAGGCCTATATATACTGTATGATCAAACATTTCACTAAAATAAAGTATTACTTTGTCTGCATTGTATATATTCTTTGCCACTTTGTCTTTATCCATAATTCAACTGATGCAGAATCAGAATTTTTTCCTTATCTTGAATGGTCATACCATAATGTTCTCTCGCTTTCTCCGACGCTGATCCCCCATCGGTTGTACTAAAATCCTTACCACATTTTTAACTAATTCTTTTGCTTTATGCCATATTGATGATACTGTACATTAACGGATAAATTTACTACCAAAACCTCTAAACCAAAGCTAACTCAACTTCACAATGACAGTATTATTTCCGGTTCTAATGTATTAAGAATAAATATCCTATGTAATTGAATAATTTAAATTGGTTTTAATAGTTGTGCTGCATTTTTATTGAAACGATGTGACTTGTGTTATTTGCTATTTTTAATCTTCTATGTATTGAATAAATTCAAAGATAGTGATCTTTACAATAAGCTGGAGTTTGTATTTTTATTTTATTCCTATGTTTTGGGATGTGTTGATTCTGATAATATTAGACTATTGATAATAATATCAGCGATTACAATAAGTAATATCTACTGTTTTCATTTTATTTTTGGTTTAATATTTTATATATCAATAAAATAAATATTTTTTGTTAAGATGCTTAGGTAAAACGAGTAGCTTAACTTTGATGGGGATAGGTTATAGATAGATAGTGCTTTTTAGTAGATTCTGTAGGTATTTTTAGGATACAGTGTACTAAAATAGTTTATATTCTATTCTATGACAGTGATGTTCAATAGGCAATCGCGAATGCTAAATTTATGCTTTTGTTTTCATTTTTTCCCCTTAATTTTAAACTATTTATTAATTTGAGTCTTCGTAAATAATAGAAACGTTAAACGAAATAATCCTATATTATTTTGTCGTATTGTATAACTTGCTCGAAAGAAAACAACCCACAAAATATTAATACAGAAAAACACTACAATAATTACAAATATAGAAAAGAAATAAAAACGCAGAAATTAATATATATATACAGTATAATTGGAAAACAGACAAAATCTACGAAGTGTGAGGTAAAATAATAATGTAATTGTGACATAAGTTTACAATCGATATGTTATGAAATTTTTAAAATCTTTTAAATAAATAAAAAAATATCAAGGTTTTACTTTACACTGTATATTTTTAAATAAATTCTTTATTTTGTGGATGTAATTCGAATTATGAATATTCAAAATCAAGCATGTTTAGAGGTAGTATTATTTGAAAAGAAAAAAAAACCATATTTTTGAAGATAAACTAAAATTAACTTGCAATACAATAAGTAGTGTCTACTGTTTTTATACAGAAGATTCAAACAAAGAAGAAATCATTTCCGCAGAAAATCAAATGTTTTAAAACAATTTCAAATGAACATTTCGTTTTACTTCAAAACACCCGAAAATTATCTTAAAAATTATCTGTGTAACTAAGAAAATATTTAAATTTACTGTCCTGTTTTATGTTGCCGAATTATAAATATTGACACATCTTTAAAGGTACTGTACAATGGTAATTATTTATCCATTAGATAGATAAACAAAAATAAATTCAGTATGCAAAATAAACACTCTTTATACAGGAATAGTCGATGAAAGAAAGAAGAAGTAAAATTAATTTTAAACAAATTACAAGCAAGCTTTACAAAAATAAGATTTCATTTTGTAAATATTAAATTTTCAGAACGTTAATGAATAAATAATTATCGCATTTATCGATCATCGCTTAGAAGTAATCTTTACTCAGTTTTCTCTCTTTTTATGATATGATGATCCTACTTTTCACTGACGATAAATTCTTTCTGTTCCGTGGATGATTTTTTTATGACGCAATGGTTTTCTATTAAAATATATATTCACTTATTAAATTAATATGAAATAAAAGAAAGGAATGAACTCTATCTAAGAATGAGATCGACTAAATACTATTGCTTTTGCTGAGCACAAAAAGTAACGAATATGAAAATAGAATTAAATTTATTAAAATTTAAAAACGAATAAATTAGAATGAAATAAGTTGTAATTAGTGAAAGTAACATTGACTATTTTGATTTTTTAAACAGTAATCAATCGAAGCTGCCTACATAACTTTACGAAAGAATTTACATGAATGAAAAACAAACATCCAGATAATTATTTTAAAATATTTACATTTAATTATATAAAAGAATAATAAAAGTAATTAATGAAATTTTTACTTAAAAAGTCAGTTATGTGTAGGCTAATTAAATCTAAAAATTGTTTAATACCTGCCAACAACTGTTGTTGAGATTCATCTGTGTATCTATCACTTTCTGAAAATAAATATTTTCATTAAGTAATTCAATTTTTAAAATCTAGAAAGTTTGAAATTTTTACTTTATAATTTTTATTTTTAAAATAACCTCGAGTAAATAATAATGGCTATATCATGAAAACTAATTTTATTTTTAAATCTAAATTATCTTTTATTATAACTTAAATTAATATTTTATGTGTAACATTTTAATATATCAATATTAAAGTTTAATCATTTTCTTACCATCCCGTACACAAGAGGGAAATTCGTTTCGAGGATACCAATAGCCATTGTGTGTCCTGCATCGAAGGATTATTTCTGACCTCCTCCCAGGAAAATAGTAACCCGCTACGCACGTCCCCGTGCAATTCCTATGAATAACAAAAGAAAATGATGGATTTATACGATGATGGATGATAGATAAGCAAGTTTCATCTATAATAAATAGTAATTTATCTGGTATGAAAAAAAAATTTAATATAAACACTTCTTACATTCCAAAAGCATCGTATTTGCAATTGACGTATCCAGCAGTGGGAGGATCTTTTCTTCCACACTTGCTCAGGGTTACTTAGAATATATTGAATTTTATTAAAAGTTATTTAATTTATTGTAGCAAAATTATTATGCATTTTTATTAAACGCAGTTCCGAGGTTTTTTTTCATTTTTTTAAAATTTATATTAATAAAAAGCAAATATTGAAATTGTTTACAATACCTGCTAAGTAATCGTTGACTTGTTGTTGTTGAGAATCGTCTGTGTATCTTTCGTTGTCTAAAACAATCGTGTTTTATATTTTTAAATAAAAGTAAATTTATGAAGAAAATGCGCGAATGATGAATAAAATTTTATTATATGTAAAGAAAGGTAATCTCAAATTATTAAAATTTTACATAAAAGTGTGAATACTAATTCATATTAGCATAATTAATTAATTGCAAATAAATAAGAAAGAGATAAATTTTATCTTTAAAATAAATTAAAATGCAATATTTTTGTTTTTCTAATATTTTACGTATATTATATTTATTAAATAGTTTATAGCAATATATACTATACTTTTACGAACCGAATTGTGAGCAGGCAGGAAATTCTCCTCCAGGATACCAAACTCCGCTCTCGGTTCTGCATTGAAGAAGCATTTCTCTTTTGCCATTTGGAAAATAATAACCCGTTCTACACATTCCCGTGCAATTCCTATCAGTAATCCGTTATCAAAAACAATTCAAAATTATATTCGACACTTTCGATCGAAAAAATACATAACGTGAAATATATACTTACATGCTGACTGTGTCATATTTACAATAACTGACACCGTACTCGGGCGCTTCTGGTTTTCTACATCTTATCAAAGTTACTGAAATGTCAGATAATATATCAATAATTTATAATTATATTGCTTATAAGTTAACAAAGTATCTGTCGGAATCCTATTATTATTTTCTGTTTTAATTCTGTTGCTTTTAACGCTACACCTAGTTAAGGCTGATAAAAATTTCTAGACTTTCTGAAATTTACTTTTCTATTTATTTCTTTGGAGTTATAAAAAGTAATTTAATATTTTTGTATTAAACAAAAATTTTAAAATGCAAAAAGAAAAAAGTCCTAAGTGTGTAGTAAAATAAAATATTGACTGAATTGAATTTGTCAGTCACAAAATAATTATTAATGAAACATATCATATTTAATTTGTATCAATGCTTTCTATATTTTGATAAGAATTAAAAATAATAATTTAATAATGAATAACACAAAGCTTTTTAGAATGTCAAAATTGTTTATATTGTATAGAAATTATATAAAATAATAAGTGCTATAGCATCTATTCTAGATGCATACAATATANCATAATTATCTGATACTGCCATCTTGTTGAATTTCTAAAACTTTTATTTCTACATTCTCAAGCTGTTTGGCTAAATTAAGTGCCAATTATAATTTCAGAAAAAAACTTTATATTTGTTTAAATTTCTTCAAGTATAGTTAAAAATCATAACAATGCTGAATGCAGAAATCTTGCATTAAATCATTCAGCATTGTTCAGATGCTGAATGATTTAATAACTTCAGGAAAGTCAACAATGCTGATTTCCCTGAAAGTATTTATTAAGGGAAAAGTCCTAAAGTAAATAACTTTTGCATAAATAATAAATAAATAAAAAATTGAGAGCTTAAATTAATTAACAGCCGAGAGGTTAGGTGTCAGCTTAGAATGCTGGGGAACCTTGAAATGAACCTGAAAAATTCCTGATTCATCCCAAATATGTTGATCCCATCCCTCACTACCCAGCTGTTCCATTGTGACCTGTCTGAACACATGAGCAGTGTGATGAAAATGCCCTCTTAGTGCCCACAGGCAGAAAAAGTTCAACTAAAGAAAATAAATGTATAAAAAAATAAAGTAACCAATTATTAAAAAATGGAAGAAATGTCAATTTATGAAAGTTGAGGTAGACAACTTTTAAAAATCATAACATTAATTTATTCCATACCACATATTTTTTTTATGAGTTGTTCTGTTCACAAACAAAACACAGTTTTTGAAGAAATACAATTTAAAAACTCTATAAACAAGCAACTATTTATTGTGACATTGTCACAATGCCAGGCTGCAATTTTTAATCATATTTTAAATTAATTTAATTTAAAATATATGCTCTCCACTTTAAGTTAGTATTGTAGTGTCCCACTCCTGTACTTCATACTTTTCCATTAGCAATGTAGTTGTGCCAGTCATCTATCTAACTCTTTTCAGGGAGAAAGTTTTGAATTGAAATAACATGACTTTTGGTTTGCATGAGAATGTTCATATATAATTAATCAGGCTTCCTGCCCCCAAGATTTCCATATCTGTTCTCAGATTTCATCTATCTAACTTCGTTCCTGAGATTAAGGAAATTCAGATGGACGAATGATAGTAGAAAAACATAAGAGAACTGTATAATTGGGCTACAATTTTTTCAAATTGCAGCCAAATTATGCAGTTCTCTTACGTATATCTTGGGAGAAGGGGCAATTTGCCGATACAAAAATGTAAGTCCACTTTGTTCCTTATGGATCGATATATCCTAAGCATCAAACAAACCAGATTCTTATTCTTTTCCATAATGTTCTAACATATGAGATGAGATCATCATCTGTTTACCTCGATCTTTGTATCCATTATTCTCCGAATTACATGTTTCGTTATGTTCAAAACATGTGTCTTCTACTTACAGTGCCATCTGTAGTTTATTTCCTTCTTCCGTCGGAGAATGTTTCCTTACGAAAGCCGATAAAGAACTGTTGACATATTGCTTTAAATCCGTCAATTAGGGACGAATTTAACATTTTATATCCCCTCCTTTAGGTAAAAAAATGTATCGTAATAACTTTTTTAAAAATTTTTGAATCAAATTATCAATTTCAATTATCAAAACCATCAATTTATTGTATATAAACTTAAAAAACATTTAAAAATGCATAATTTATATAATGAATTCTTCTTATTTTCTAGCGCTTGTCCCGCATTGGTGCAGGATTCGTTTGTTTACATGCATTCTTCCATTTTAACCGATCTAGCGCATCATTTGTTGAAATTCGTATTGTTTCCATATCTTCTATGATTCGGTGAAGCCACCGTTATTGGGGCGTCCACGAGGTTTGGTTCCCCAGACTTATAACAGAGGATATTTTTTTGCGATTGAGTTGTCATAATTGCGCATAATGTGTCCATACCAGCGCAATATAGCTTTTCTTTTCTTGTCCATAATTGGCCTAACTCAGTTGTTTTCTGATGTCATCATATCATATATATAATTCATTATATTATTTATGTAAATAATTAAATTAAGAAAAATATTAAATATTGCAATGTGAACATTGTGACAATGTGAACATTTGGAACGTTGGAAGTTTTTCCTTGAAAACTTTTACTTGTTTAAATTAACGTATACGTATTTTTATTTATTTATTTGTTTATTTCTTACAAAATTACGCAACTGACAACGTACATGTAAGAAAATAATTTGATATATTACAAAGTTTGTCTTCTTAGGCTTCTGACTACTCGGCCTTTTGAAAAATCCAATCCTGTGGACAACAGCAAACGAATATAATACCCCATTATCTGAGAACAGTATTGGACAATACTTTCGTACGATAAGTTACAACTGAAAACAGAACATTCTATCTCGAAGCTGAGATTGGATTCTCACTCGAGACAAACTCTGTTCTTCAATTTGAACATATTTCGCACTATATTTGAGGCATAAAATAATTAATACCAGTAATTCGTCCAATTTTTTTCAAATATTTTACTCAGGACATCTTAGAGCTTAGACCATCTTGTCTTCAGGTTTACAATCACTAACTCTTACGTTATTGCCTCCAAGCTCAAACATTGTAAACACAAAAAGGTTCCTTGGTGGATCACTGAGCTAGAAAACAGGAAAAGTTGTTAGGAGATAAAGGAGGTAATTTAGGAATGAACAGGACCTGGACATTAAAGTCACGCTTAGAGACCAGTAAGGCATGAACACAACGTTTACAAAACCCTTATAAATAAAACAAGGACTAACACTTGAAAGATTTCTGTACCAACACAACCACTGGTCTGAACCGCACTACTTAGCTTGTAAGGAAAAACGCCAGCTCCAAACCCTCTCCACTATCCAGTTCCCTGATGGTCGCTATGTTACCGCTAAAGCTCGGAAACTCGTTAATCTAGATTAACTAGCGTGATCCGTTAAAGTTGCTAAAATTGTTCTATTTCTCAAATTACCTAGGTAATGTGCAGATTATCTAGGTAATCTGCAAATTACCTACTAGGCACTCGGTAAAGTGAAAATAAGATCTTTGCTGAAACAACAGCAACGTTTCTGTACGCTTAAATTAACATAATGTTCTTTATTTAATTTTCGATATCTAAAGAATCAAGTTAATACAATCAAACAATCGACAAATTAGTTGATAGAATCAATCATCAACCAATTAAAAAACATACAAAAAATCAAACGATTTAAAATATTAATACAATTAGGGAAATTATTATATAGATAACCACCTATGGAATTTCGGGACTTTGAGTATCTATCTGAACTGAGGGGACCGAGACGACTTCAACGATACCCTACTTTTGGACCGGAGACGAAAAATAATAAAGTTATCATACTTTTTCTGGTGATCGCATGATATAATTGTGCAGTTAATGTTACCTATGGTGAGTAAAATGGCGGCTCGTCTCTGATTCCAGCAAACAGAAGAAAGGAAACAGTGGGGACGCACGTTCTGTCCTAACCTAACCTATTTTAATAAATTACCATAATTATTACCAACCAAATTATTAGAATAGGTTAGGTTAGGTTTGAACGTGCGTCCCCACTGTTTCCTTTCTTCTCTTTGCTGGAATCAGAGACGAGCCGCCATTTTACCCACCATAGGTAACATTATCCAATTGTGCAGTCTAAAGATTGGTGACACTTTGAATTTCATAGCAATTGGTTTCTGCGACAAGCACACCTATTTGTGGTACATTTATTTGGGCAAAGATCTTATTTTCACTTTACCGAGTGCCTAGTAGGTAATGTGCGGATTACCTAGATACTCTGCACATTATCTAGGTAATTTGAGAAATGGAACAATTTTCACAACTTTGACGGATCACGCTAGTTAATCTGCAGATTAGCTAGGTAATCTGCAGATTAACGAGTTTCGAGCTTTAGCGGTAACAGCTACACCAACAACACGGAAGAAACTATCACGCACATCCTCACCAGCCTTTACCCTTCGAATGACCCACAGCAGGATGACAATACACAAGCGGTTATCCGGAGTTCTACACTCACTCCACCTAAAGAGAGACAATGACCACAACTTCACCTACATCGGTGTTTCGAATGCCATCTGTTCGCTCACCGATAACAGAGCCCAGGTCTTGACGGCATAACCACTGTGATGATAAAACACGCGTTTGAGGCCAATCTTACAGCGTTTGTAATTATCTTCAATATCTGCTTGAACACTGGCTCAGTGGGAAAAGGCTACTGTCAAATTGATTCCCAAACCCACCAGCGCTAACATTTACAAAAAATACAGGCCGATCTGCCTTCTTCCCACTGGGAAAAGTGTTGGACAGTCTAATGATTAATAGGATCACGGGGCATCTGCGCAAGCATAGAGCCCTGCATAAGAATCAGTTCGGCTTCTCTAAAAACAAAGGTACAGTAGACGCTATCCATCAGGTCATTAACTACATCCACAGGCTAAACAGAACAATCAGCATATTGCAATTATCACTATTGACTTTAGAGGCGCCTTCGATCATGCCTGGTGGCCTTTTATCCTGCACACATTACATGCTCATCATTGCCCTCAAAATCTTTACAAACTTCGTCAATCCTATCTTAGAGACAGCAATGCAGGTGTTCATACAACACAAAACAACAGTCATACCCATCACTCGAGGTTGCCCTCAGAGATCCAGGTCTGGTCCTGGTCTCTGGAATGTAGCCTATAACTCTATTCTGCACTTAAAAGACACTCTGCCTCCAGGTTTCCGCATAAAAGGCTATGCGGACGACACAATTATCCTACTTCACACAGGAACAGTGAACGCTTACAGGACATATGCAACGACATTCTCAATAACATTCACCAGTGGAGTATTAAGAATAGGCAACCCTTTAACACAGACAAATGCAAAAACATGATAGTTGGTAGGAACGAGCCATTCACCCTTTGGCTAGGTGCTCACAGAATAAAGCAAAGAACGGAAATTAAATATTTAGGTGTTATTCTTGACGAGAGACAACTTCACACCCCACATCAAATGCATCACGGAAAAAGCTAAAAAGACGGACAACACCTGTCAACTCATTAGTATTACTAGGAACACATGGTGCCTTGGCCCTAATGCTACTAAGCTTATTTATAGGGGTGCAATTCAGCAAGTACTCTTCTATGCCGTACAGGTCTGGGGCCACATGGCCACCAAAGTCCATAACCGTAAAATACTGTTACTTATTCAAAGGATTGCAGCTCTCCACATTGTAAGGCTTATAGGACCGCACCCACTAGGGCCCTTTTGGTAATGCCAGGATTGTTTGTTTGTTAACTTATGGCAACGCAACACTTGGGCGATCTGCCTAGGGGATGCCTTCCGGGGGATCTTTTTAAGGGAAACTGGCCCCTATTTAGGTGTTACAGACGTGGAGAAAACCCGAAAAACTCCACGTAGCCAACATATCCGAGCGAGGCGCGAGCCCACGACCGAACTCCCAGTGTTCAGGGTACGAAAACTGTTTGGCCACTGGTGAGCACTAATGTCAGGATTGACCCCCATCGATTAGAAATTAAACGCATTATTTGGCAAGAAAATCTCGTCACCTTACCCTGGTGAGGTTATAGCAACTCGGATGTTGACAAAATGATTAGAGTAGGTAAGATTCCCCCAGTTTGACCTTGATCAATGATATCAAAAAATTCAGCATCGACAAAAATAACCTCCCGACTTACGATTACCACCCCTCCCATCAGCTTGTCACTGACGTTTACTTCGAAGATCCAGGTGATCATCCCATGTTTAGGATTTACACTGACGGTTCTAAGATGGGTGACGATTTGAGTGCCGCTTTTGTAGTTTACTCCAACTTAGACCGCGAGCTTCACAACGCTTGCATCCGTCTAGGTTCGCACTGGTCATTAGCACAGGTGGAAACTTTAGCTGTTTATATGAGCTTAATTCACATTAGGCGTAGGAAGGACAAAAGACACTACTTACACTATCGCATTTATTCTGACAATAGGGTAGCTTTACACAGGATTGCGAAGTCTGATAGCTGCTTAAAACTCGTCCATCTCATACACCACATTCTTAGACACTTAGACAACATTAGAATTGTGACCGTAGGGTCAGCACCTCTTTGGCGCCCTGTCAGGAGGGCTGAATCTGACACCACCGAGTCTCTGGGGGACTCGGAAATCGTGACGTTACGTCTAAAGANTATCATGAAAACTAATTTTATTTTTAAATCTAAATTATCTTTTATTATAACTTAAATTAATATTTTATGTGTAACATTTTAATATATCAATATTAAAGTTTAATCATTTTCTTACCATCCCGTACACAAGAGGGAAATTCGTTTCGAGGATACCAATAGCCATTGTGTGTCCTGCATCGAAGGATTATTTCTGACCTCCTCCCAGGAAAATAGTAACCCGCTACGCACGTCCCCGTGCAATTCCTATGAATAACAAAAGAAAATGATGGATTTATACGATGATGGATGATAGATAAGCAAGTTTCATCTATAATAAATAGTAATTTATCTGGTATGAAAAAAAAATTTAATATAAACACTTCTTACATTCCAAAAGCATCGTATTTGCAATTGACGTATCCAGCAGTGGGAGGATCTTTTCTTCCACACTTGCTCAGGGTTACTTAGAATATATTGAATTTTATTAAAAGTTATTTAATTTATTGTAGCAAAATTATTATGCAGTTTTATTAATAAAAAACATGTTTTAATGTTGGACAAAATTGTCCTACTTTAACTTTATTAAAAGTTATTTAATTTCTTGGATAGTCTGAGAATATTTCATATAACGATGGTTACAATGATAAGTAAAATTTTTGTTGAAGGAAAATGTAATGTATAAATATTTAACTGTAGAAGATATCAGTAACTCCTGGTTGGGAATAATGAATTTAATGCAAGACTTTAAACAATTACTAGGATGAAAACAATTATTTTAGTCTTAGTAGCATTGATAAATAAGTAATTTCATTTACAGTAATCTAAAAAATCATAAAGCTTAGATTGTAAAGCTGACTTAGTCATCAAAAATTATAATATCCTTGACATATAAGAAACTGTGAATAATAATTACCTTTTATGCAAACACCAGGATAAGTATCAGAAAAGCAGTCAACTGAATCATTAATATAAGAATGAAATGAATAGGACTCAAGATCTGACATAAACCTTTCTCAAAACTGATAAAACAATCATTGTTAAAATAATCATCAATATAAAACATGTTTTAGAAGAGTAATAAACTAAGAATTGTAATAAAACAAGGGAATATTTCAACATTGAAAGTTTCCTCCAAAGTAAGCCATGATCTATTGAATCGAAAGCCTTTGTCAGATTGATTTGGAGCTGTGTAACTTCTGTGGCTTTCAACTTAGAACCAATTTTATAATGTTATACAGATCTGGTTTCAGTACTATTTATCATTCCTCACAGAAATTACATGTTTAGTATGAAAATGTTTAACCAATTTTTAAGAAAAAAGTTAATGATTGAGAATTTTTTATAATATAATTCAATCTCGCAAAATATTTCTTACACTTAGTTTCAGAACCTGTGTATTGCTAACTTTTCAAACTTAAATGTGTTTTGACAGCAGAATGTGCAGTGATAGTCCTATGTACCACATACTTAGCAATTTTATTATGTCACATGGCAAGTTTTGGTAGGAAAGTAAGAAGTTATGTTGAGCTACACACCAACCGAATGCCGAAAATCTATCGGGCTAGTATAAGGCTAATTATTAAATGAATTACATAACCAATTTGGCTTTAGAGGTAAGCGTTAGGTGCCATCTCTTATTAACATTAATAATTATAAATAAATAAATTAATTTAAATAATTTAGAACCGCTGGGAGAAAAAATACAAAATCGGTTTNCCTTTGACCTTATCACCCGTCCGACCAGAACTAAATACGATGTAGAAGATAACTTCGCATCGGAACTCCACCTTCGAATGGCCAGTGCCCATCAATTAGCACAAGAATATGCTGAAGCAGCAGCCAGAGAACGTCAAAAAATACATCGCCGAACTCATAAAATTCCTACATATCAGGTAGGCGATCGAGTCTTCCTTAAGTAGATTTAAGTCTTCCTACTAACAGCCACTTTGCCTAACTTCTACACTTAGCTATTCGTGGCGGCACTGAATTATTGGTGTTCGCTACACTCAGGTTTTCTTTTAGACCCTTCGGGGGGACTACGGCCTTGCAGCCTAAAAACTGCACGCCAACATTAAACATAGAGGATACTGCAGCCTTATGTACACTGTTCAGTGGGATCCTACCTTTCTCTACTGACTACCTCCTCTCCTTCCTTCTTTCCCTCCCCTTTCCCTTACCCTCTTTTCTGCCGGCTAAACACCTCGTGTACGGCCGATGTCTTTCTTGTATGTATGTATGTACTGTACAGACTTAGATAATCAAGACAATTCTAATAATTCATAAAGTATGATTCAAGGAAGCATAGTCTTTACCAAACTATGGATCGGAAGGTTCGAATTCGTATTGGTCAAGGACGATGGCTGACGATCTTTTTTTTTTGTTACTGTGATTAGAGTGAAATCAAATACATACCGAAGTTCGTCATTTTAATTTCTTAAGTTAAATGGATTACAGAATTCTCGAACTGATAAAAATAAAACTACTGAATGTATTTCTTTATAAAATACTCACGAGGACGAAAAGGAGATTCCACGTCTTCGTTAGCATCGTTCTTTTCGGGAATCTTAAAATATAAAAGTATCATTTGAAATAAGTAACAAATATAATCAAACATAAAAAATTATTTAAATCTCTACGAATAGATCTTAAAAAATTTCATATCTTTGCATTATTAAACCATCTTTTATTAAAATAATTCCTGAAAAAATATACTGTTTCATAGTGTTTACTCAACTTTCTAGGTTATTTATCTTCAATAATAATACTGTAATTCCTTTTCTAGAAAAAAATGTATATGAATGTAAATTCGTCCAAACTAACTAAATTGTGACGCTAAATTGGATTATATTTCAACAAAGAATTTTTTCCGATAAATTTAACCAAATTATTTATCGAGATGTGTGTTTCTTTGCTATCTTCAATAATTAGTCAAGTCATTGTCGATCGTGAGTTTCTATACTTTCTTTTAGCCAAAAAATTCCTATTAAATGCTTGATGTTTCTTCTCAGACTGGAGACGGTTCGAAGGAATTTTAATGTGTTCCAATAGTGCAATTTTGGAACATTCTATCTTTATTGGCAAAACATCCGCGGACGATTTTGGTTCGTTCTATTTACAAAAGTTATAAGATAAGAATAAAATACAATTTTAACAGACTAATTGAGGTAAGATGTGTCAGCTATTGTCATTAAAACGAATATATTTTAAAAACGTATTATTGACACAGTTACAATGTACAAGATGTATTAAAATATTATTATAATGTATAGTACCGTACATTAAGTCATTTGTACATACAATCTACTAAACATCTGATAAAAATACACAGATAATTTATGACAGGAACCAAATTTATTTTATGCAAACATCAAAATTATATATAATTATCGAATGTTTTAATATTAATGCTGTTCGCATCGACTCTTTTTAGTGTGTTCTATTTGCGAATAAAAAAAAATCATCAAATTTTTTTTATTTTCTCGACTGTTAACATAATCATTTCATAATAGTTTAAATGAAATCTCATTACAGCAATAAATATTATTTAAATGAATTATATAGTCTTAGAAAGTATATTTAAAAGCATTAATTATTAGCATATAGGAAATAAGGTACAGCTTACATCACTAACAAACATCCATTCTTTATCAGGATTAACGTCGCCCTGTTGATCGTTAATAATCTGTTCGTCCCGTAAATTCGATTCATCCAATTGATTATATCCCGTCGAATCGATTTCTAAACAGAGAAAGTAATATGAGAAATAAAAACTTATTTATCAGACAGTATAATTTCTATTATTATTATTATCATAAGTTTAAATTCCATAAACGTCTCGAAATTCTATCGTTTTCGGACAGCAAAGTTCAGTAAAAAATATTTTGGTGGAAAACGAATAATTTATAACGTAAAAATTGTATTCTGTAAATGTAAACTTAAAAATATTTTTTGCATTATGCAAAATTAGAGCGAAATAACGGTTTACAAAGTAAGAGCGTTATATTGCAGACTCGAATAATATTAATGCTTATTTTCGTTTTTTAAGAAGTCTTCGTGTCATGATAGAGAATGAAAGATCTTACCACCCTTTATAGGAGGAAGGTGGAGTCAGTACTTATGTAAGATAAATGATATATGACATTTAATAATAAATCTCAGTTTTCTGATTATATTATTTTGTTTCTTATTAACAAAATGATAAATATTGTAGTTCTTATTATACTAAATTAATGTTATGTTGTATCTAATGTAGCAGTTACCAGACACCTTTTATTCGTTTTTCAGATAGCTTTTCAATTGAGCACTTTTTTGTAAAATCCTTTATAGGAGAGTGCATGGACAACAATAAATTTTAACTGGAAACTAAAGTTAAAAAACGTAATTTGAAATAAAATACGCATTTGTACATAACTCGAATATATTGTGTTTTTTAATTATTAACAATAAAAAATGTTGATTTAAAAGTCTTTTTACCTTCCATACAAGCAGGAATATTTTGCGGTGTCCATAATCCTTGTAAATTACATCTGATAAGAGGAGGATCGAAAGTTGTTCTAAATATCATTCCGGAAGGACATTTTAGCTGACACAAAGTCTCGTTAGAATAATGCTGACATTTGATATCGCCGGAGAACATCAATCTTCGTTGGTCGCAGTTCGATTCGTCTGAATATATATTTTTTTTTAATAAAAAGTTTTGAATTTCATTGTAATTGCATAAATATAAACGAAAATATAAATTATCCAAAATAGTAACATTATTTTTGAATTAATTTTAACTTGTAATATTATTAGGCTATATTATTTTAATTATCTATTTTCACCTTATTACTAAATTAAATTACTGTAATTGTGTTTTTTTAAGTTTATCATAATACAATTATGATAAATTATACAAATAATTAGTTTAGTCATTTGATTTTAAAATTTGTCTTCCGTTTTGTTCTCTTTCGGGATGAGAGTCTCTAAATTATACATCCTTTCTACTCGATTTTCCGTCAATTAAAAATAATTCACAAGGTCTTTTAAAATGAGTCGAAGCAATTCTATAACATTTTAAAATCAAATTGTGACCGTAGTTGGATAATTATTACGAAATATACTTTTTTAAAAGCTTTTTTTCCGAAATAAAAAGAAGCGTACCAATAAATATTTCCGTTTGAAAAATGTGGCACAGATAAACCTTACTCTTTATATCCAATTGTACGATAAGAACTAAAGTAGCGTTAATACTCGATAATATATCACGATTAAATTAAATTTAAATTCATATAAAATTAATAAACAAATTAATCGAGAAAATATTCCCGTATAGTGCTTACGATATTGGCAGATGTGCCCACGATATCCTCTCGGACACAAACAAGTGTTGAGATTGGTACAAACTCCGCCATTCTGGCATTCCGGATTGCAGGTCACTATTAAGGGGAATTAAATTATTAATTAATTAAGTAATTAGATTATTTGTTATAATAATTTAGAATTTTGTCGAATTTCATATTATTCGTTCTATTCACAATTCCAATATCTCTTGGAAAATAAAACGGAATCACGTAACGAAATATAATAAATATATTTGACATTTTAGCAATTTAAAGGAGTCGTTTAGATGAATTATAAATGAAACGAGGAAGATCAAAGATTAAATATTTATAGAATAACTACTTTATGTTTTTACCGAAGACATTTATTTTAGATCATAATTAATTAAGATGCGAATGAAAATATACCTAAGCAGTTGGGAAAGGTGGGTGCAGGTTTCCAAGTTCCGTCGGAAGTATCGCAATATAGAGTCAGTTTGGTATTTCCGTTATCGAATTTATATCCTAAGCGACACTCGGCGGTACATTCCCTGTAAAGCAAAAAAACGTCACTGTTAATATTTGTATAAAGAATAGATAAAATGAGAAATTTTATATTAAATCTCACATGGAGTATTGTCTGGAATAACACCGCATGTTACTATTGGAAGGAGCTGGTGGTTGTTTGCATAAATTTAATCCTGTAATAAAAAATTATTTTATCATTTTTTATTGGAAGCGTTATATTAATTGTAGTAAAATAATAGGATGTATTACACCGATAATTTAGTATATTGAAAGAAAATAATTAAAATATTATGTTTAATATAAAAGTTTTTATATTAATGCTGTTATAAAAGATACATCGCAAGAAAAGCAATTTTGAAGAAATTTATAATTTTTTTTTTAAATTTTAATAAAGTATGATATTGATTACTAAATTGATTAGGGAAATGATAGAACTCGAGAGTAAAATTTTGACTGCTTTTTTTCTTAAAAATAACTTTTGTATTTACTTGTTTTCACTTTTAACAATATATTATTTGTATCCTTCTTAAAATGAAACGAGTGAATGTAAAGTAAATATAAGTAAATGTGAAAAAATTATTGTTGTTTGGTTTGGTTTTATTCGTATACGACAACGCAACACATAGGCGACCTGCCGAGGGAGGACGCCAATCGAGAGGTCTTTTATCGGAAACTGGCCCCTATTCAGGTGTTATTTATGTCAAGAAAACCCGGAAAACTCCCCGTGGTCAACTCGTTGGCCAGGCGCGAATCTACGGCCTACTACCGGAGTTTGGTGGTTTTATCCACTCGGCCAATAATGGACACATTTTTGTTGTTGAGGCATTGCCATCATCTTTCGTCTGAGCATTGATTTGTGGTTAATTGATATCAAATAAAAACCGTTATTTATCCGTTAATATACATTTTGTACATGCAATACAGTACGTTGAAATAAATTTCTGTAATATTTACCTTTTTGCTTATTTCAGATTTGTTTTCTTAATATCGATCTTTCAGAGTGGAAATAATTAAATCTTTAATTGATTCGGATTCTCTTACATAATAATAATAATAATTAGGTGACTGAATAAATTCTCAAAAATTTCTTAATTAAATTAGTTTTCCAGCAAATGATTAAAATTAATTCTATGTGACAAATAGAATGTGGCTTAAATAATTACTGATTAACACGAAATGCCTAAGTTTATATGTTGAATAAACATTTCTTTTTGATAGTTATAAGCAAAGCCAAATAAATTTGAAAAAAACAAAGAAAATTGAAAACGAATGGAATTACAGTATATTCAAATCTAATCAAAAGACCGACTTAAGTAATAAAAATGATAACGTATACTTACTTTCGCACTTCGGAAACTCAGCGTAAGGACGCCATCTGACCACACCATTTTCCTGAGTACAGGTCAGAGTTAATTCGAGAGAACCGTTAGGAAAATAATAACCGTTCGAACAGTAACCGATACACGTTCTGAAAATATGCATTATTTTTCATTTTTAATTTTATCGATAAAACACATCCAAGAAAGATAAAATACAAAATTGTTAAACTTATGCATAGTCTATAATATAAATTTCGATTTTTTTTTCTTATAAGAAATATAATCAAAAATTTATCTGCTGGATATTTTAAACAAGAATTTACATGTAAGATATTTTAGATTAAAAATGTATATACAGTATTTGATTTTTTATTTCTTTTTCTGGTATTTTTGAAACCGTGCCAGTAATTTTTAATCCAAACACAAATTATTTATCATATTTATAAATTAATCATTATCGTATTTATCGTTTTTATTTCTTTCTAACATAAGGTATGTCTTTTAGACCCTTCTCTATTGCTTCTATAATCAAAACGTGGAGCATGACATTTATTATTAAATACATTTATATTTAAACACAGTTTGTTAAATATAACAATAAGATTATTTCATACAGTAATATTGGTCGCATTAGTGAAAGAACATTCATAAAGTATGTTACTCATTTAAGGGAAGGAAATTTTAATATTGGGACATCAGCCTACAGTGGCTCTATGCTGCGTGTATTAAGTTTAATGAAAAGGGGGAAAGGGAATCAAAATTCGTTTAAAATGTGACATGTTTCACAGTCGTCTTCATTAGAGTAGATAGCTACAAAATATAACCCAGTATTATAGTAGATTTTGCTGCTATAATATCAAATAATAGCTTGATTTATTGATATAATGTGCACTACAGCACTATACTTACATAATTACAATAACAACCTGTAAATTAAAGAAACACGATATTTTAGTCGAAATAATAACCGTTATAATCAACAAAAGTAACCAGTGAAATATGCACGTATTACTTAATCATCTTTTCTAATCATAACTAATAATCTACTAATACTAATAAAAAGCACTCATGACATTGTTTATTGGTAATTTTAGCGTTAATTTTCCAATTACATTTATATTTTTCTTTCCCCTTTGTTTTCAATTACTTCCACGGAATCTATGGAAGTAGCCCTTTTTTTTATAGCAAGAGATGTAAACACCGCGTAATCTAAAACTGCTAGTTAATTAGTACAATGACTTGTGCACTTTTGCATTTAATTTGCGTTACAACCAAAAACTAACATGCCGTCCAAATGGGTCTTAAATATCTTTTTCAACTGACTTTTTACTTTAAACATGAAGTTTACACGTTTTTGATGCGTCTGTATCAAAAACACAGTATTTAAATTTGTGACTGTGAAGTTTTTGTGTTATACTATGGTCTTCTGAAACAAGTCAGTAACAAAACTCTGTTTTAAAACGACGGATTTTTAAAGTCTAAGTACACTTTTTAACATCTTCAATCCATTATCCAACATTTTTGTACACATTTAGCAAATTTTCATTTATTATAATCTCAAAGCTATTATAAATAACTTGAATATTTAAAGCTCTTCGCACTTACTTTTTATTCGAAGAACTTTGGCATTTATAACTTCCCGGAACGGGAGAAGCCAATTTTGGACAAGACAATTTTATACCTGTAAGTATCGATGGCAAAAATGATTATATTTTATCCACTTGTCAGATTTCAAATTCTTTTAGCAAACTGAATCTTACCAGAACAGGCAGGAAATGAACTAGCGGTCGTCCATCTTCCACTCGCTCTATCACATATCAATTGCATTTGGGACGAACCGTCGGGAAAATAAAATCCACTGAAACACCTTCCCACACATTTCCTATAAACATAAGTAATACAGTTAGTTACAAATATGAACAACGTTAAATTATAAATATGTTGTCATAAATAAATGTATGATCCTGAACTATATCTAATGACAAAACATTTTAAGTGTGTCAGATTTCATTCTGTTTCTGTTTGCATTTGTTTTTCTTATGGCGTAGGTACTAAGGGAGATAGATCATTAGAAAGATAGAAAAGCAAAATTTCTACCCGAGCGCATGAGCTCGGGTAGAAATTTTCTCTAATGGAACATGGTCGCTTTCAGACTTCTGTCAGTACTTTTTTTTGCATATTTAAAACTAAAGAACACGACTTGCTCGAACACTTAATTATAAAACAGAGCAGTGGTTTTCAACCAGATGTGGTGACATACTAAGGTGCGGCAGCGACACTTTAGAGATGCCGCGAAATAGTCCAGAGCAGCCATAACACGTGTTTACTTTTAGTAATACACGTGTTGTGGCGACTATTAAAAAATTGAAAAACAATGGTCAGTGTTTCTCAACCTCTAACGAATCGTCGCCCCCTTCAACGTAGTATCGCCCCCTTCAACGTAGTATCGCCCCCTTCAATAAAACCGTTACGTAGTATTGCCACTTCACTACAAAATTCCGATGCCGAGGGACAAGGCTAACGCCTAATTCGTACTGCATTGAATAGACTAGTGACTAGTATAATGTTATTTGTTTAATTATTATACAATATAACGAATAAAATATCTAATTATTCTTAATATAATGTTTTACTATATCGCCCAGAAAATTGTTTTTCGCCCCCAAAATATAAATTGTTATTAATCGCCCCCTCAACATGGAAAAACGCCCACATGGGGGCGATATCGCCCCCGTTGAGAAACACTGGACTAGAGCAATAGTTCTACAGTCTGATCATCAATCGCATTCGTTAAAATCTTTGAAGAATATGATACATTTTATTTAGTGTTCTTCCGGGTTATTCATTTTGACCAGATCTAAACATCAGAAGCTTAGAATACAATATATATTTTTAGTATGCGAAAGTGTATAACCTACAGTATGCGAGAATCTATGATAGAAATTATTAGTAAAATATCAAAATTTACAGAGTAATTCGCCGAAGGGAATTCCTGTATTTTTATGCTTTCTGTAAACAAAGAATATATACACGTAAGACTTACATAGTTCGACTATCCGAGACGCAATCCACTCGACCCGAATCCGGAGAATCCGGTCCGTTACATAGAGATTCTACACTTACTAGAAATAATATTAAAAATGTACAGTACATTAACTTATAACATAAAAACTGAACATAATAAATATTCTAAGAAATGTAAATCGAACAGATTTCATTTACGTAGACATTTGTATTTTATATGAGGATTTTATAAAGCAGACTTCATCACAAATGAGCCAGAAATTATTCGTTACGAAATTGTGCTCTCAATAAGAACCATTAAAGTTGAAATCGAATGAAAAGTTTAGAAAGATTAAACAAATATAATGATTTTTGTTTGTTTTCCCCCTTTTATTTTCGTTCAAAGACAAGTTTTCTTTACGTAGACTGTTATAAGTAGTAAGACAGAATCGACAAAATTTTGAAAACGACGTGGTAAATTTTTAGATGTCGGATAGAAATCGCTGATTCTTCGACATCTAAGACTATAGACAACAAACTTCCAATTATCCAATTATCAATAATAAACTAGCTTCTTACTTACCTACTTGTTGATAGTCGTTTCCTGAAAAACAAGAATAAATAATTATTTTTATTGTCCAGCTTACACTGTAATAACAAAACTTTCCCCTTTACGCTTAAGATATTTTTATGTTTAATACATACTAAACCTTTCTCGACCCTCTTCCTGGTTTTTTCCCAAAAACAGAAATAAAAAAATAAAAATAATAGATAGAACTACCTAACGAGGGCTCATAAATAGGGTCGACAAAGGTTTAGTATGTATTAAAAAAAATGTCTCAAGCGTAAAGGTGAAAGTTTTGTTGGTAATAAAAAGTAATATGAGCTTATATAACTTATATAAATTGTAAATATAGTTATACAATGATGTTATAATTAGATAATTATATATATTTTACGTATTTAAACGTACAGTACAGTGGAACCGCGCTTAAGGAGAATAATTCGTTCCAGAATCTTACTCGTAATACGAGACACTCGTTAAACGAAATAATTTTTCCCATATAAATTAGTGTAAAATACGATAATGTGTTCCAGGCCGAAAAAATTGCTCAAATATTTTATGTATAACGATTATTCAAAGAAAATTATACAAAATACATTGTTAAAAACCGTGAATCATCATCTTTTCTTCCAGCCGCGGAATGAACCAACTTGGAATGCGGATTCGATTTGCGGAAAACAAAAAAATAAAAAAATATCTCTCATAAACAGCCAAACGATATGCCAAATTCTTGGGCTATGTAAAGGTTATAATTAAATATTAGAAATTAATTAATTTGACTAGAGGTAGGCAGTTATGCTGTCATCTCGTATTAAATTTAATAATTATAAATAGCTAATTCTTAATTTAGACATTTCTAAAATTTAATTTGGAATTGGTCATTAAATTTAATACGAGATGACAGCATAACTGCCTACCTATAGTCAAATTAATTAATTTCTAATATTTAATTATAACCTTTACATAGCCCAAAAATTTGGCATATCGTTTGCGGTGTTTATTATATAACGGACTATGGTTGTTGATGTTTATACGTAATATGTGTAAACACAAATTTGGAAAAATATGTGATAACAAGCGACAGTAAGATGCTAGTGGAACGAGTGCTAAACACAGACTGATGGAGATGCGCACAATCCGGTAATTCCCTCTGCTGGTCACTCGTTAAGCGAGGTTCCACAGTATATTACAGCATATAAGACACAACTTTTCCCAAAAAAAGGACAAAAAGTATCATTCTGCATCTTATTTGTGAAGTCCCCGTAATATTTCGGGAAGGTGATCTATTCCGATACGTTGGACCCCGTCCCACACTTCCCAGCACCTATAGTGGCCTAGCCAAAGCCATAATGGGCTTGATAAAGGAAGAAGAAGAAGAAAAAAAGGCCCTCTTAACGTCCACAGGATGGAAAGTGTTTAAAAAAATCATTTATATAGGCCTATTTATATAGCAAAAGAGATTTTTGTTTAAAAAATATATCTTGTTATATAAATATATAATTGATTATGTTATATAACTACTTTTTTCGTTATTTTCGATATATAACTTAAGAAATATAAAGTAATAAATATTGTTTTTCAGCTTCACAATTATTTGGGATATAAATTAACTTTATGCATAAATACATTTAATGTTGCTATATTTCACTCTTCGAAAACTCATTTATGTAATATAATTTACAGTAATTTCATTAATGTTTAAAACTTTCGTTATAACTGATAAAACGAGTTTTATTCTTGTCTTTATTAGACTTTAATTGGAAGTATTTTACATGGCAATTTTGTAGAAATTCTTGATGTAAAATGTCTTTTAAAAATTTAATGAGTTTCAAATAATAATAAATTACTATTATTTTTTTGTTTTTTTTTTGTTTCGTAAAATCAAAATTATATTAAACTTTGCGCTTTTGTTTCAGTTTTGTAGCTTTTCGTTCTTAAAAATAAATAAAAAAAAACTTGCCTGCACCGGTACAAGAAGGAAACTTGTTGTAAGGAATCCATTTATTACTGTGAGTAAAACATTCTGTCATCATTTCGGTGGAACCATCCGGAAAATGATATCCTGGAGAACAGTAGGCTTTACAAACTCTTTAAAGAAAGAATTGTAGCATTTAATATTATGTAAATAGAACAAATAAAATATACACGGACACTAAAAGATGTTTAATAACAACTTTAAAATTTATTAGTATAATTTGTTAGAAATATTTTCGTTAGGTTAAAAAAATATATATATGTAAAATTATCAGGAAATTTTAATATTTTTAAAAATGTAAATACCATCGAGCAAGTTTTAATTTTTTCGTTAGTTTAATTTATCTCGGTCATAGTTACATATTTTATATTTTTCGAATGCCAAATATTTCAGATGTCAAATATTTCAAAACTCAAAACTAGAAAAATAAATTGGTAAAATCGATTTGCAAAATTTATTAGTCACTTTTTGCATTGAAATTTTTTATAATGAATATTTTTTTTAATTTCATTATAAAAAATGACTTATATCGTACTTTTTAAATAATAAGTTTTATAGGTTGATGAATTTATATTTGGATCCTTCACTGAAATCTGTAGCACTATATAAGCATTGTAGCAATATTGTGGCTCAAAATTTTGTCAACTAACTTTAAGTGAATTTTTGTAATGACTACATGAATTCTTCCAAATGAGTCAAAAATAATCTGGAGTTTACCTTTTTAGGAAGAAGAAAAAAATCACCAAATAACCATTGTACCAAAATAAAACCGTAGACTCTTATTTTAAAACGAAAATTGGGTGCAAAGACTGCCCATCATCACTCAGTCATGATTATTCTCTTCGGAATTTCTTGGAATCATCTGTTAATCATAAGTTAGAAGAGACAGGGAATCGTCGAGTGAATATGATGAATACAATCAAGATTTGGTTATTAAAATCTTGAATTTGGAGAGGAAACATTGCGATGAAGAATAAGATCTCAAAGGTGGAAAGTGCCATTAAGGACCAAAATGCATATAATGAAGAATTAATATCGTTTTGTATGAATAGGATTGCTAATGGTTCGTTGATTAATAACAATGTTATTTAATATATTCACCCCAAGTGAATTAAATCTGAAGAATTAATATTTAAAGACTTTAAAGTTTCCGAATTAAAACCTAATGATATTAAAGGTTAGTGACGAATACTTTTACAAATATTAGCCTAAATATAGCCTACTACAGGCCTATTTTGGAAAATATTTAAACGAAATAAATAATTATGAAACATTATTTAAATTGACCAATTTAAATTAATTGTTATAACAATATTTATTTTAAATTTTCGAAGAAAGCCAAAACTTACTTCATATCCGGTTTAGGGTTGCAAAATACATTTCCATTGTTGGGCGGAGGCGGATTTTCGCAAATCGGAGGAGGATCTGAAACATTGATTTGGTTATTTCACTTTCAGCATAGAATACGGCTTTTCAATATTAAAAAAGAATAATAACTACTTCCGACAATGGCGTTAGCTAAGTTAAAATCGACAAGCTAAAAGAATTCTTCAGATAATAGGCCTACATTTAATTTTTCATACTGTATAGGTTCTTGTACAAAGTGTAATACAATTATTACAGCAAAACGTGTGTAGAGTTGTCACTGAGAAACAGAACATTTCCCCTTTCGTTTGATTACACTGTGGCGTTTAAAAATTACAAATGAAAATGACAAAGTTAAAAACAACT
The DNA here is from genome assembly GCF_000671375.1 of Centruroides sculpturatus. Lineage (NCBI taxonomy): Eukaryota > Metazoa > Arthropoda > Arachnida > Scorpiones > Buthidae > Centruroides > Centruroides sculpturatus. The sequence continues at coordinate 168,849 of NW_019385508.1, read as the reverse complement.
TTTTCAGCCGATTAAAGAAAAATATTACTAATTTTTTAAATAGTTTAAATATTTAAGATAACGAAAATGTTTGAATAAAACAATCATATTTAGGTATTATAATTATGAAGTCGCAGAGAATAGATTTCTGCATAGCTTCAGTAAGTCTAAAAAGACTTAGAAGCATATATTTTTGATACAGGAAGGAAAAAGTCACTCCTGCCCTCCCGAGATGTACCTGACAGAATTAAAAAACGTTTTTTACGGCTCGATCAACGGTAACGCTAAAAATTACAAGAATTAAGAGTGAATAATGTATATACTCGTAGTAAAAGTTTTGGTAAGGTTTTATAGTAGTGCAGTACGCGTTAGTGATAATTATTATAGTATCAAATGTATAGATTCAAGTCGCTTTACAGACAAATTGAGAAATAGAATTTCTTTAAATTGAATATGGTTAAAACTAATTTGTTTTACAGAATTTAACAAAAGTCTTTATTAAATGCGAAAATTTTTTAAAATGGTTACATTCATATAACGAGCAATTATTTATTGTGACATTGTTACAATGCCGGACTGCAATTTTTATCATATTTTTAATCTATTTAATTTAAAATATATGCTCTTCATCTCAAATTAGTAGTGTCTTGCCCATGTATATCATACTTTCCTGCTAGCAATAGAGTCGTGCCGGTCAAATATGTAACTCCATTCAGGGGAAAATTTTAAATTGAAATAACGAGATTTCTGGTGCATATCAGAACTCCTTATATAGTTAATCAGGGCCTGTTGCCCCTAAGCTTTCCATATCTGGTCTCGACTTTCATATATCTAACATATTTTCGAGTCTAAGGGAAGACAAACAGACAGACGACAGTGGAAGTTTATAGGTCTACAATTTTTTGAAATTAATGACCCCAATAAATGTTATATGGACATTTAGTTAAATCGGCAAAATATTTGAATACTTTCTTAACTGTCGATTCTCTACAAGGAAAATTAAATCATGATTTGAAATGTAATTATCGAAAGATTCAGATTAATTATTTATTTTAATTAATAACAAAATTTGTTTAGTTAACTCGAAGTAGTCTGCAAAGACGTGCATCGGTTACTAAGTAGCTTACTTGGATTTCTAGTATCGTTATATAAGTACTTTTTTCGTTATTTTCGATATATAACTTAAGAAATATAAAGTAATAAATATTGTTTTTCAGCTTCACAATTATTTGGGATATAAATTAACTTTATGCATAAATACATTTAATGTTGCTATATTTCACTCTTCGAAAACTCATTTATGTAATATAATTTACAGTAATTTCATTAATGTTTAAAACTTTCGTTATAACTGATAAAACGAGTTTTATTCTTGTCTTTATTAGACTTTAATTGGAAGTATTTTACATGGCAATTTTGTAGAAATTCTTGATGTAAAATATCTTTTAAAAATTTAATGAGTTTCAAATAATAATAAATTACTATTATTTTTTTGTTTTTTTTTTGTTTCGTAAAATCAAAATTATATTAAACTTTGCGCTTTTGTTTCAGTTTTGTAGCTTTTCGTTCTTAAAAATAAATAAAAAAAAACTTGCCTGCACCGGTACAAGAAGGAAACTTGTTGTAAGGAATCCATTTATTACTGTGAGTAAAACATTCTGTCATCATTTCGGTGGAACCATCCGGAAAATGATATCCTGGAGAACAGTAGGCTTTACAAACTCTTTAAAGAAAGAATTGTAGCATTTAATATTATGTAAATAGAACAAATAAAATATACACGGACACTAAAAGATGTTTAATAACAACTTTAAAATTTATTAGTATAATTTGTTAGAAATATTTTCGTTAGGTTAAAAAAATATATATATGTAAAATTATCAGGAAATTTTAATATTTTTAAAAATGTAAATACCATCGAGCAAGTTTTAATTTTTTCGTTAGTTTAATTTATCTCGGTCATAGTTACATATTTTATATTTTTCGAATGCCAAATATTTCAGATGTCAAATATTTCAAAACTCAAAACTAGAAAAATAAATTGGTAAAATCGATTTGCAAAATTTATTAGTCACTTTTTGCATTGAAATTTTTTATAATGAATATTTTTTTTTAATTTCATTATAAAAAATGACTTATATCGTACTTTTTAAATAATAAGTTTTATAGGTTGATGAATTTATATTTGGATCCTTCACTGAAATCTGTAGCACTATATAAGCATTGTAGCAATATTGTGGCTCAAAATTTTGTCAACTAACTTTAAGTGAATTTTTGTAATGACTACATGAATTCTTCCAAATGAGTCAAAAATAATCTGGAGTTTACCTTTTTAGGAAGAAGAAAAAAATCACCAAATAACCATTGTACCAAAATAAAACCGTAGACTCTTATTTTAAAACGAAAATTCGGGTGCAAAGACTGCCCATCATGACTAAGTCATGATTATTCTCTTCGGAATTTCTTGGAATCATCTGTTAATCATAAGTTAGAAGAGACAGGGAATCGTCGAGTGAATATGATGAATACAATCAAGATTTGGTTATTAAAATCTTGAATTTGGAGAGGAAACATTGCGATGAAGAATAAGATCTCAAAGGTGGAAAGTGCCATTAAGGACCAAAATGCATATAATGAAGAATTAATATCGTTTTGTATGAATAGGATTGCTAATGGTTCGTTGATTAATAACAATGTTATTTAATATATTCACCCCAAGTGAATTAAATCTGAAGAATTAATATTTAAAGACTTTAAAGTTTCCGAATTAAAACCTAATGATATTAAAGGTTAGTGACGAATACTTTTACAAATATTAGCCTAAATATAGCCTACTACAGGCCTATTTTGGAAAATATTTAAACGAAATAAATAATTATGAAACATTATTTAAATTGACCAATTTAAATTAATTGTTATAACAATATTTATTTTAAATTTTCGAAGAAAGCCAAAACTTACTTCATATCCGGTTTAGGGTTGCAAAATACATTTCCATTGTTGGGCGGAGGCGGATTTTCGCAAATCGGAGGAGGATCTGAAACATTGATTTGGTTATTTCACTTTCAGCATAGAATACGGCTTTTCAATATTAAAAAAGAATAATAACTACTTCCGACAATGGCGTTAGCTAAGTTAAAATCGACAAGCTAAAAGAATTCTTCAGATAATAGGCCTACATTTAATTTTTCATACTGTATAGGTTCTTGTACAAAGTGTAATACAATTATTACAGCAAAACGTGTGTAGAGTTGTCACTGAGAAACAGAACATTTCCCCTTTCGTTTGATTACACTGTGGCGTTTAAAAATTACAAATGAAAATGACAAAGTTAAAAACAACTTTTTCAGCCGATTAAAGAAAAATATTACTAATTTTTTAAATAGTTTAAATATTTAAGATAACGAAAATGTTTGAATAAAACAATCATATTTAGGTATTATAATTATGAAGTCGCAGAGAATAGATTTCTGCATAGCTTCAGTAAGTCTAAAAAGACTTAGAAGCATATATTTTTGATACAGGAAGGAAAAAGTCACTCCTGCCCTCCCGAGATGTACCTGACAGAATTAAAAAACGTTTTTTACGGCTCGATCAACGGTAATGCTAAAAATTACAAGAATTAAGAGTGAATAATGTATATACTCGTAGTAAAAGTTTTGGTAAGGTTTTATAGTAGTTCAGTACGCGTTAGTGATAATTATTATAGTATCAAATGTATAGATTCAAGTCGCTTTACAGACAAATTGAGAAATAGAATTTCTTTAAATTGAATATGGTTAAAACTAATTTGTTTTACAGAATTTAACAAAAGTCTTTATTAAATGCGAAAATTTTTTAAAATGGTTACATTCATATAACGAGCAATTATTTATTGTGACATTGTTACAATGCCGGACTGCAATTTTTATCATATTTTTAATCTATTTAATTTAAAATATATGCTCTTCATCTCAAATTAGTAGTGTCTTGCCCATGTATATCATACTTTCCTGCTAGCAATAGAGTCGTGCCGGTCAAATATGTAACTCCATTCAGGGGAAAATTTTAAATTGAAATAACGAGATTTCTGGTGCATATCAGAACTCCTTATATAGTTAATCAGGGCCTGTTGCCCCTAAGCTTTCCATATCTGGTCTCGACTTTCATATATCTAACATATTTTCGAGTCTAAGGGAAGACAAACAGACAGACGACAGTGGAAGTTTATAGGTCTACAATTTTTTGAAATTAATGACCCCAATAAATGTTATATGGACATTTAGTTAAATCGGCAAAATATTTGAATACTTTCTTAACTGTCGATTCTCTACAAGGAAAATTAAATCATGATTTGAAATGTAATTATCGAAAGATTCAGATTAATTATTTATTTTAATTAATAACAAAATTTGTTTAGTTAACTCGAAGTAGTCTGCAAAGACGTGCATCGGTTACTAAGTAGCTTACTTGGATTTCTAGTATCTTCATTGTCGAGTTTCTCTTCGTTATCATTATTAGGAGTATTGCCTGAAATAGATGTAAACAACGTTAAGAAAAAATAAATATTTTCTTCTGCAATAACAATTGAAGCGTACGTAAATTAGATTTTCTTAATATCTAGAATTATTTTTTAAATTAAATATTTTAATTCGAATCATTTGAATTGCTTTCAAATTTCCACTTATACTCTATTATAAAAATGAATAAATATAAAAACAGACTATAAAAATACGAGGAATCATTACGCCAGAAAATTATTACATTCCGTACAAAATTAAAATATTGTGAGTAAGGATTGAAAGGTTTGTACCTATCTCGTAGCACGGAGGAAAGACGCTACGAGGAGACCATTTTCCGGAAGTAAAGGAGCAAGTTAGCGTCATCGAGGTTATTCCATTAGAAAATGCGTAACCAGGATAGCAGGTTCCATTGCATTCTCTAAAAAATGTTGGAAAATAATTTAGCGAAAAAATACTATTATTCGTTCGAATCAAAAACAAATTATTATCACAATCTGATAAAATTAGTATATTACAGCATATAAGACACAACTTTTCCCAAAAAAAGGACAAAAAAGTATCATTCTGCATCTTATTTGTGAAGTCCCCGTAATATTTCGGGAAGGTGATCTATTCCGATACGTTGGACCCCGTCCCACACTTCCCAGCACCTATAGTGGCCTAGCCAAAGCCATAATGGGCTTGATAAAGGAAGAAGAAGAAGAAAAAAAGGCCCTCTTAACGTCCACAGGATGGAAAGTGTTTAAAAAAATCATTTATATAGGCCTATTTATATAGCAAAAGAGATTTTTGTTTAAAAAATATATCTTGTTATATAAATATATAATTGATTATGTTATATAAGTACTTTTTTCGTTATTTTCGATATATAACTTAAGAAATATAAAGTAATGAATATTGTTTTTCAGCTTCACAATTATTTGGGATATAAATTAACTTTATGCATAAATACATTTAATGTTGCTATATTTCACTCTTCGAAAACTCATTTATGTAATATAATTTACAGTAATTTCATTAATGTTTAAAACTTTCGTTATAACTGATAAAACGAGTTTTATTCTTGTCTTTATTAGACTTTAATTGGAAGTATTTTACATGGCAATTTTGTAGAAATTCTTGATGTAAAATGTCTTTTAAAAATTTAATGAGTTTCAAATAATAATAAATTACTATTATTTTTTTGTTTTTTTTTTGTTTCGTAAAATCAAAATTATATTAAACTTTGCGCTTTTGTTTCAGTTTTGTAGCTTTTCGTTCTTAAAAATAAATAAAAAAAAACTTGCCTGCACCGGTACAAGAAGGAAACTTGTTGTAAGGAATCCATTTATTACTGTGAGTAAAACATTCTGTCATCATTTCGGTGGAACCATCCGGAAAATGATATCCTGGAGAACAGTAGGCTTTACAAACTCTTTAAAGAAAGAATTGTAGCATTTAATATTATGTAAATAGAACAAATAAAATATACACGGACACTAAAAGATGTTTAATAACAACTTTAAAATTTATTAGTATAATTTGTTAGAAATATTTTCGTTAGGTTAAAAAAATATATATATGTAAAATTATCAGGAAATTTTAATATTTTTAAAAATGTAAATACCATCGAGCAAGTTTTAATTTTTTCGTTAGTTTAATTTATCTCGGTCATAGTTACATATTTTATATTTTTCGAATGCCAAATATTTCAGATGTCAAATATTTCAAAACTCAAAACTAGAAAAATAAATTGGTAAAATCGATTTGCAAAATTTATTAGTCACTTTTTGCATTGAAATTTTTTATAATGAATATTTTTTTTTAATTTCATTATAAAAAATGACTTATATCGTACTTTTTAAATAATAAGTTTTATAGGTTGATGAATTTATATTTGGATCCTTCACTGAAATCTGTAGCACTATATAAGCATTGTAGCAATATTGTGGCTCAAAATTTTGTCAACTAACTTTAAGTGAATTTTTGTAATGACTACATGAATTCTTCCAAATGAGTCAAAAATAATCTGGAGTTTACCTTTTTAGGAAGAAGAAAAAAATCACCAAATAACCATTGTACCAAAATAAAACCGTAGACTCTTATTTTAAAACGAAAATTCGGGTGCAAAGACTGCCCATCATGACTAAGTCATGATTATTCTCTTCGGAATTTCTTGGAATCATCTGTTAATCATAAGTTAGAAGAGACAGGGAATCGTCGAGTGAATATGATGAATACAATCAAGATTTGGTTATTAAAATCTTGAATTTGGAGAGGAAACATTGCGATGAAGAATAAGATCTCAAAGGTGGAAAGTGCCATTAAGGACCAAAATGCATATAATGAAGAATTAATATCGTTTTGTATGAATAGGATTGCTAATGGTTCGTTGATTAATAACAATGTTATTTAATATATTCACCCCAAGTGAATTAAATCTGAAGAATTAATATTTAAAGACTTTAAAGTTTCCGAATTAAAACCTAATGATATTAAAGGTTAGTGACGAATACTTTTACAAATATTAGCCTAAATATAGCCTACTACAGGCCTATTTTGGAAAATATTTAAACGAAATAAATAATTATGAAACATTATTTAAATTGACCAATTTAAATTAATTGTTATAACAATATTTATTTTAAATTTTCGAAGAAAGCCAAAACTTACTTCATATCCGGTTTAGGGTTGCAAAATACATTTCCATTGTTGGGCGGAGGCGGATTTTCGCAAATCGGAGGAGGATCTGAAACATTGATTTGGTTATTTCACTTTCAGCATAGAATACGGCTTTTCAATATTAAAAAAGAATAATAACTACTTCCGACAATGGCGTTAGCTAAGTTAAAATCGACAAGCTAAAAGAATTCTTCAGATAATAGGCCTACATTTAATTTTTCATACTGTATAGGTTCTTGTACAAAGTGTAATACAATTATTACAGCAAAACGTGTGTAGAGTTGTCACTGAGAAACAGAACATTTCCCCTTTCGTTTGATTACACTGTGGCGTTTAAAAATTACAAATGAAAATGACAAAGTTAAAAACAACTTTTTCAGCCGATTAAAGAAAAATATTACTAATTTTTTAAATAGTTTAAATATTTAAGATAACGAAAATGTTTGAATAAAACAATCATATTTAGGTATTATAATTATGAAGTCGCAGAGAATAGATTTCTGCATAGCTTCAGTAAGTCTAAAAAGACTTAGAAGCATATATTTTTGATACAGGAAGGAAAAAGTCACTCCTGCCCTCCCGAGATGTACCTGACAGAATTAAAAAACGTTTTTTACGGCTCGATCAACGGTAATGCTAAAAATTACAAGAATTAAGAGTGAATAATGTATATACTCGTAGTAAAAGTTTTGGTAAGGTTTTATAGTAGTTCAGTACGCGTTAGTGATAATTATTATAGTATCAAATGTATAGATTCAAGTCGCTTTACAGACAAATTGAGAAATAGAATTTCTTTAAATTGAATATGGTTAAAACTAATTTGTTTTACAGAATTTAACAAAAGTCTTTATTAAATGCGAAAATTTTTTAAAATGGTTACATTCATATAACGAGCAATTATTTATTGTGACATTGTTACAATGCCGGACTGCAATTTTTATCATATTTTTAATCTATTTAATTTAAAATATATGCTCTTCATCTCAAATTAGTAGTGTCTTGCCCATGTATATCATACTTTCCTGCTAGCAATAGAGTCGTGCCGGTCAAATATGTAACTCCATTCAGGGGAAAATTTTAAATTGAAATAACGAGATTTCTGGTGCATATCAGAACTCCTTATATAGTTAATCAGGGCCTGTTGCCCCTAAGCTTTCCATATCTGGTCTCGACTTTCATATATCTAACATATTTTCGAGTCTAAGGGAAGACAAACAGACAGACGACAGTGGAAGTTTATAGGTCTACAATTTTTTGAAATTAATGACCCCAATAAATGTTATATGGACATTTAGTTAAATCGGCAAAATATTTGAATACTTTCTTAACTGTCGATTCTCTACAAGGAAAATTAAATCATGATTTGAAATGTAATTATCGAAAGATTCAGATTAATTATTTATTTTAATTAATAACAAAATTTGTTTAGTTAACTCGNCTCATCCGATTTCAAAAATTCTTTCACCAATATTTAGAATGGAACCTCAGGGTGGACATAGGCTGTATATTATTCCGTTAAACATTCATATAAATTAAAATATATAATCTAGGTTAAGGCTTTTATGTCCAACAGATACCGCTACGAGTACGACGCCCTAAGTTTGCTTTTCTGTGAGGCATTATGCTTTTCTGTGAAAATGAACTAAAGCGGATCATCATCTATCTATCTATATAAATAAAAATGTAATGTTCGTTTGTTCCTACCGATTCCTTTGAAATTTTGACACAACGCTGCATTCGAATACGCACATGTTTTTTATATAATATATATGTCGAAATTCCCCCCACTAAAGGGAGATGGTTAGGATTAAGGCTTATCGTAAAGAACTCTGCTTCTATTTATACTATTGTAGATGCGGTTTTTTGCGTTTTAATAGGGTACGTCAACAGAATGTACACTAAGAAGAAATTTTCGAAAAATCCCCCCCTCGGGGAAGTGTTATAAATTTATAATAGATACATTTTGAGCCACAACAACGCGTGGCGGGGTCTGCTAGTATTTAAATACTTTCTTAACTGTCGATACTCTACGAGGAAAATTAAATCATGATTTAAAATGTAATTATCGAAAGATTCAGATTAATTATTTATTTTAATTAATAACAAAATTTGTTTAGTTAACTCGAAGTAGAGCCTGCAAAGACGTGCATCGGTTACTAAGTAGCTTACTTGGATTTCTAGTATCTTCATTGTCGAGTTTCTCTTCGTTATCATTATTAGGAGTATTGCCTGAAATAGATGTGAACAACGTTAAAAAAATAAATATTTTCTTCTGCAATAACAATTGAAGCATACGTAAATTAGATTTTCTTAATATCTAGAATTATTTTTTAAATTAAATATTTTAATTCGAATCATTTGAATTGCTTTCAAATTTCCACTTATACTCTATTATAAAAATGAATAAATATAAAAACAGACTATAAAAATACGAGGAATCATTACGCCAGAAAATTATTACATTCCGTACAAAATTAAAATATTGTGAGTAAGGATTGAAAGGTTTGTACCTATCTCGTAGCACGGAGGAAAGACGCTACGAGGAGACCATTTTCCGGAAGTAAAGGAGCAAGTTAGCGTCATCGAGGTTATTCCGTTAGAAAAAGCGTAATCGGGCATGCAGGTTCCAGTGCATTCTCTAAAAAAGTTAGAAAAATAATTTAGCGCAAAAAATACAATTATTCGTTCGAATCAACAAGCAAATTGTTATCACAATCACTGATAAAATTTGCGGTCAATTGAGTCGAAGACTTACAAAGCGTGAGAACGATTTAAACAAGAGAGATATCCGGTGAGCGGAGGATTGGGTTTCCGACATCTATTTTCGATGGCTGCAAAAATATTGCAATAAAAGTTTTAAGAGAATTTACATTTAAAAGAAGAAAATAAGTTGTACTCGAAATTTTATTTATTTATATTTATACTTTATTTTATTTTATTATTNGAATTTTGAAAAAAACAAATTTGCTGATTAAATACGGACAACCGTTTAACTGAAGTAAAACGGGTTTTCCCCTTGCTATGGATGTCTGCCTAGTTCAGTTCAGCCACATTCCGCTACAGTTCGCCTTTATTATCAGTTCGAAATGGGGTGGTTCCATAATACCCGCAGTGTTCCATAATACCACCTTCTCCTCTACTTATTATGAATACAAGTTATACTCGAAAGTTTATTTATTTATTTATTTTTATTCAATTATAACAAATGATCTGGAAATGTAACTTTAAATTAATCGTTAGATACTCGTTTAGCCATTATTTTTCACTTTTGCTGTTGGAAATTGTCCAAAAGACTTTAACATAAAAGAAAAAGTATAATTTTGAATTTCTTTTGCGCATTTTCATTTTGAAGCAAAACTTTACAAATAAATAGCTATATATATAGCAATTTATATTTAATAGCTATAGAAACTATATTAGTAGGTTTTTTGATTCAAATTTTCATAAATAAATAAAATAATTTGCTAGTACAGTATATGTTCTCAGTACTAATCAGTAGTGAATCGCGTTATTACTCATATTTCCTTTACTTTGCTAATGTTTGTATTGTTCTTATTCTGTGTAAGTTACTGGTTTTTTTATTTTTGGTTATTGAGAATGATTTTTACATATGGTCTTTAATAAAATAAACTGTGTTACTAATTTGATACTAAAGATAATAATGATACGTATTATTTTACGTAATTTTAGACAGCGAAACAATAGAAAACAATGGGATTGTCTAATTTTTCGAAACGCAGATGTTCTTAACATAACTAAAGTATAATACCCACTTTGGTTCTATTATAATGAATGTAATTTAATTATAAAACTCTACACATTTAAGCAAAAACATAATATTAGGCGAAAACAATATTAATATGCTTTTCGTTCATATTTATACATAAATAGAACTTTATCGGACTAAAACTTTAAATAAACAAAAATTTTAACTTTTGCAATTATTATTATTAGACTATTTGGTCTCGAGAACTAAACGTCTTCAATTTATTACTTGGTTTCTTTAGAATAAAGCATTAAGCCATTTTTTAAATTCTAAAATATTAATACTTTTACGTCGAGTTCATAATAGTTATGGTTTTAATTGTTTCATTATTAAGATTTCAATCTTTTTTTATACTTAATAACTTTCAAAATTAAGTTTCCAATTCTAATGGAAGGCATACTAAGAAATACAGCTATTAATTATTGAGTAAACTGTCTTAAAGGAGAGAAACATAATATATTCGTATTGGTCAACCTGCACTAAATATAAAAAGAAAAACACAGCGAATGTCCTATCTCGTAGCACGGAGGAAAGACGCTACGAGGAGACCATTTTCCGGAAGTAAAGGAGCAAGTTAGCGTCATCGAGGTTATTCCATTAGAAAATGCGTAACCAGGATAGCAGGTTCCATTGCATTCTCTAAAAAATGTTGGAAAATAATTTAGCGAAAAAATACTATTATTCGTTCGAATCAAAAACAAATTATTATCACAATCTGATAAAATCTGTGGTCAATTGAATCGAGCACTTACATAGTGTTTGAAGTTTTTAAACAGTTAACATATCCTTTACGCGGATTATCAAGTTCCGGACATTTCTTTTCGGTGGCTACAAAAATATTGCAATAAAAGTTTTAAGAGAATTTACATCGTAAGTATCTTAATTATTAATGTAGCATTGTGAATATTTAGTAAATTTTTTTTCAATAAATTAGTTCTATAATTAAAAAAGTACTTATTATGAATACAAGTTATACTCGAAAGTTTATTTATTTATTTATTTTTATTCAATTATAACAAATGATCTGGAAATGTAACTTTAAATTAATCGTTAGATACTCGTTTAGCCATTATTTTTCACTTTTGCTGTTGGAAATTGTCCAAAAGACTTTAACATAAAAGAAAAAGTATAATTTTGAATTTCTTTTGCGCATTTTCATTTTGAAGCAAAACTTTACAAATAAATAGCTATATATATAGCAATTTATATTTAATAGCTATAGAAACTATATTAGTAGGTTTTTTGATTCAAATTTTCATAAATAAATAAAATAATTTGCTAGTACAGTATATGTTCTCAGTACTAATCAGTAGTGAATCGCGTTATTACTCATATTTCCTTTACTTTGCTAATGTTTGTATTGTTCTTATTCTGTGTAAGTTACTGGTTTTTTTATTTTTGGTTATTGAGAATGATTTTTACATATGGTCTTTAATAAAATAAACTGTGTTACTAATTTGATACTAAAGATAATAATGATACGTATTATTTTACGTAATTTTAGACAGCGAAACAATAGAAAACAATGGGATTGTCTAATTTTTCGAAACGCAGATGTTCTTAACATAACTAAAGTATAATACCCACTTTGGTTCTATTATAATGAATGTAATTTAATTATAAAACTCTACACATTTAAGCAAAAACATAATATTAGGCGAAAACAATATTAATATGCTTTTCGTTCATATTTATACATAAATAGAACTTTATCGGATTAGAACTTTAAATAAACAAAAATTTTAACTTTTGCAATTATTATTATTAGACTATTTGGTCTCGAGAACTAAACGTCTTCAATTTATTACTTGGTTTCTTTAGAATAAAGCATTAAGCCATTTTTTAAATTCTAAAATATTAATACTTTTACGTCGAGTTCATAATAGTTATGGTTTTAATTGTTTCATTATTAAGATTTCACAACTTTTTTTATACTTAATAACTTTCAAAATTAAGTTTCCAATTCTGATGGAAGGCATACTAAGGAATACAGCTATTAATTATTGACTAAACTATCTTAAATGAGAGAAACATAATATATTCGTATTGGTCAACCTGCACTAAATATAAAAAGAAAAAACAGCGAATGTTCTCGAAAATATTGAAAACTATATTGTTTCTAAATAGAACGAAGAGAAAACAAACTTTTAACAACGACACTTGCAGTTTAAATTAGCGTTAAAGATTTATTTTTTCTTCTTATTTTGATGCCACTCACTCGGAAGACGAACATTTCGAACAAAAGTTTTTATTTTTACTTGACAAATTCGTTCGGCACTTATCTCTGGCTTAACGATTTATGTCACGATAAGCAAGACGATTAGAAATCTCTGTTGTCCATTACAATTACTTTTNTTCACTTTTGCTGTTGGAAATTGTCCAAAAGACTTTAACATAAAAGAAAAAGTATAATTTTGAATTTCTTTTGCGCATTTTCATTTTGAAGCAAAACTTTACAAATAAATAGCTATATATATAGCAATTTATATTTAATAGCTATAGAAACTATATTAGTAGGTTTTTTGATTCAAATTTTCATAAATAAATAAAATAATTTGCTAGTACAGTATATGTTCTCAGTACTAATTAGTAGTGAATCCAGTTATTACTCATATTTCCTTTACTTTGCTAATGTTTGTATTGTTCTTATTCTGTGTAAGTTACTGGTTTTTTTATTTTTGGTTATTGAGAATGATTTTTACATATGGTCTTTAATAAAATAAACTGTGTTACTAATTTGATACTAAAGATAATAATGATACGTATTATTTTACGTAATTTTAGACAGCGAAACAATAGAAAACAATGGGACTGTCCAATTTTTCGAAACGATGTTCTTCACAGAACTAAAGTATAATACACACATTGGTTGTATTATAATGAATGTAACTTAATTATAAAACTCTACACATGTAAGCGAAAACAATATTAATATGCTTTTCGTTCATATTTAAACATAAATATAACTTTAATTGAACTAAAACTTTAAATAAACAAAAATTTTAACTTTGGCAAGTATTATTATTAGACTTTTTGGTCTCAAGAACTAGACGTCCTCAATTTGTTACTTGGTTTCTTTAGAACAGTGTTTCTCGACGGGGGCGATATCGCCCTCATGTGGGCGTTTTTCCATGTTGAGGGGACGATTAGTAACAATTTATATTTTGGGGGAGGAAAAACAATTTTCTGGGCGATATAGTAAAACATTATAGTAAGAATAATTAGATATTTTATTCGTTATATCGTACAATAATTAAACAAATAACATTATACTAGTCACTAGTCTATTCAACGCAGTACGAATTTAGCGTTAGCCTTGGCCCTCGGCATCGGAATTTTGAAGTGAAGGGGCGATACTACGTAACGTTCTATTGAAGAGGGCAATACTAAGTTGAAGGGGGTGACGATTCGTTAGAGGTTGAGAAACACTGCTTTAGAATAAAATATTAATCCAATTTTTAAATTCCAAAATACTTTTACGTCGAGTTCAAAATAGCTATGGTTTTAATTGTTTCATTATTAAGATTTCACAACTTTTTTTATACTTAATAACTTTCAAAATTAAGTTTCCAATTCTGATGGAAGGCATACTAAGGAATACAGCTATTAATTATTGACTAAACTATCTTAAATGAGAGAAACATAATATATTCGTATTGGTCAACCTGCACTAAATATAAAAAGAAAAAACAGCGAATGTTCTCGAAAATATTGAAAACTATATTGTTTCTAAATAGAACGAAGAGAAAACAAACTTTTAACAACGACACTTGCAGTTTAAATTAGCGTTAAAGATTTATTTTTTCTTCTTATTTTGATGCCACTTACTCGGAAGACGAACATTTCGAACAAAAGTTTTTATTTTTACTTGACAAATTCGTTCGGCACTTATCTCTGGCTTAACGATTTATGTCACGATAAACAAGACGATTGTAAATCTCAGTTGTCCATTACAATTACTTTTCTTGTCCAAATATTGAGTATTTGTGATGGACGGGAGTTTCGCAACTTGATTTCCACGTTCCATCAGTTGCGTGTAAATTATAATTTCTATTGACGAGATCTGGCATTTTTAAAATAATTGTAACTTTATTCGAATTACATACATATTAAAGTAAATGAGGTACCAAGTATCGGTTCGGGAAAATAATATATTAAGTAAAGGCATTAGTGTAAAAATATACACACATAAAAAGTACCTGTACACACGAAAAAAAGAATATGTACCGTATTTTACGAAATATAAGACGCAGCTTTTATCTTAAAAAATTGGCATGTCTTATAAGTGAAATTGCGATCTCCCATAGGCTAATGAATTCCTAAACGGCCTCCAATAGGTAAGCTACAGGCAATATCTAACTAGCTCAACTCTAATTAAACAAAGCATTATTAAAACATATAATTATTATTTGCTATATTCATGTAGAATATTTTGATAGAAAATTTTGATTATAAATGACTTATTTCGAACAATCTAAATAAATTCTATAATCTGAGAAGGATTTAGCCGTTTTCAGGTTATAGAATACTCGAAGACAGACAGACAATCAGACATGAATTCGAAAGTAGCCTACATCCTTTTTAGGACTATCCTGAATGTAGTTTCATACAAATCGGATCATGTGATACTCGAACAAACGGACAGACTTAAAGACAATGTCAGAAAGACGTGAATTCAATTTTATATAGGCCTACAGGTCTATAGATAAATCGAGAAATATAATAAAGGAAAAAAAGAAGCAGAAAAAACAACTCTATATTATTGCAAATTAACATAATTCGAAATACCTACAGTAAAAGAAAAAATACTAATAAAAGTAACCGTATCCGCGAATTAGAGTAACGAGGCTTTCGTTATATCAAATTTATACTTCAATTTTTAAAAAATTTCAATAATTTATTTTTAAAAAGGTCTAAATAGTCTTGTCTTACCTTCCAGTTCCAGATTTTCTTGAGTGAGTTTGTCATCGGTTTGATCTTCTTTAACTGAAAAAGACNATAATATATTAAGTAAAGGTATTCGTGTGAAAATATACACACATAAAAATGTACCTGTACACACGAAAAAAGAATATGTACCGTATTTTACGAAATATAAGACGCAGCTTTTATCTTAAAAAATTGGCATGTCTTTTAAGTGAAATTGCGATCTCCCATAGGCTAATGAATTCCTGAACGGCCTCCAATAGGTAAGCTGCAGGCAATATCTAACTAGCTCAACTCTAATTAAACAAAGCATTATCCATTTAAAACATATTATTATTATTATTTGCTGTATTCACGTAGAATGTTTTGATGGTAAATTTTGATTATAAATGACTTTTTTCGAACACCTCTTTCCCCTGCGAAATCAATGTGCACATTGTAATTTTACTTTGTTTTTTCCAGAATATAGTTTAAAAAAGAAAATTTCGAGACATGATGTCTAAGGCGCGGTAATGGCTTAATTAAATACGCTAAATACTTTTTTCTAAATATTCTGATCTGATATGGGGTGCATCTTATATGCAATAAAATATAAGTTTAAATATATTATATAAAATAAATTTGTCTTCAAATTTATTTTATATAATTGCCATCCGACGAAATTCTACTTATGAAAATTTTTTGCAAAGATTCGTCATCAGGGGGCAGCTAAAAATCTACATTTACAAGCGCCTATTCTCTAGTAGATATAAAGCTGTAATATCCTCAAGCGGTAAGGATGGTCCACCAGTGGCCCTTGTCTTTGTCTCTGAATACTGGAGTTGGATTCGCGCCTCGCTCGCTCGCTCGGACAGGCTGGCCACTTGGAGTTTTCCAAGTTTACTCCACGTCTGTTACTCCTAAATAGCGACCAGTTTCCCTTGAAAGACCCAAGTCATTATTGTCCCGTGCGCGTAAGGCCGGCTACATCGGACGCATCAAGATAGATGGACGCATCATCGGATGTTCCATCATCGTATCTTTGGAGTCATAGCCTCAGGAGCTGCATACTCCATATGAACAACGTTGGAATAAAATAAAAGTAATAAGGATAGAAAGAAAGAAGACGTCTGTAATATCGCCAATTCCAATTTTGAAATTTGTATTTTTGATTGGATATTTTTCTGTGTTTTTTACAGGACGTTTTAATTTTGACGGCCAAGTAGGCCTAATCTACAAAGAAAAGTCGGTCGTCAAAGTTTCTGTATGCCGGAATACAAAGTGAACAAATGGTGATTCCTTTTTTGGACGGACTTTGTCTTCAAATTTATTTTGTAATTCTAATTATATAAAATTTAAGTTTATCGATTAAATAATTAAAATAATATCGAATTATAATAGAAATTTAATTTATATTATTACATAGATGATCGTCTATTAATTATTTGTATAGTTTTAAGGGGAAGGAGGGTCACGAAAATTACACCACTGTAGACGATAGGAAAAGAGGAGTCGAGACATCGTTTATGTCAGGGGTGTCCAACCCGCGGCCCGCGGGCCGCATGCGGCCCAAGGCAAGTTCCAATGCGGCCCAATAAACGTGTAAACAAAACCAAAAAATTGTTTTATTTTTGTTTTATTTATTTATTTCGACGGCATAAACTCAAAAAAGAAGTTTCACAAAGCCGTAAACTTTTATACATATTTAATTTTTGAGCGAAAAGGAAATATTTTCAAATACCTGGAGATGTGTGAATGACGAAGAAATACTGAATAAAGCTGAAGTTGTGACTCAAAGGAGTATAGACCCAAATTTGAAAAAAGGAGAGAAAGGCCAAAAGAAAAAAAGTGGTGAAAAAGGTTAAATAGACTTTTGTTATGCAAATATCGACTTTAATTTTCCAATCTTCCTCACTACTTTTATCTTTCGGCCTTTCTCTACTTTTTCTCAAATTTGGGTCTATAATCCTTTAAGTTCCAACTCCAGCATTATTTAATATTCTTTCCAGCATTGCAAGATTTGGCTACTCTGCGACAAATTTGGCTACCCTTTTTTTAGTTTGGCGTAAAAATTATCATTTTGCGCATTGGCTACTTTCTAGGTTACATATTATTTATAAATATATTAGTCGAATAAAAATGCACTTTAAAATGGTGTTTTGTCGTTTTTTATTAATTAGAGACCAGAATAGAACAAATATTTGTGTTTTTCAAGTAAATTTTTGTCTGTTTCCTTTATAATAGATGAATTTATTTAATTCTAAGTAAAAATTGGAAGAGTCTGTAGAAGTAAATTTTTAAAATATCCTTTTTCGTGATAAAGTTTTAATACTTATTACTATAATCCTTGCTAATCCTTAAATATACTTGTATATTTAAGGATTGGGTCACAAATATATTATATAGGCCTATACTTGTGGCCCAAAACTCCATGACGTCTTCCAATGTGGCCCAAAGGAACGAAAAGGTTGGACACCCCTGGTTTATGTGGACCTTTTTAGTGGTGTTAGTGGCATATGAACTTGTTCTTATAAGTCTACTTACTAGTCATGTAAATAAACTATCAGTTAGAAAATGTTCACAGAACTGTAATTATTTCTTCGGTGTGGAGATTTATAAAATGTAATTAAATTAAAACACTATAAACCATGTAATCCACTATGCATAGAATTAAAAGAGAGGAAGTTTATCAAAAGTACTGTACCTGTACAGTACATCATCGCACACAACAAGAAGGAAGGAACTCAAAAGTGGCTCAAAAACTGTTACGCAATTCCTAAATTGGAAATAAAACGTTTCTACTCAGAACCGTCAATCGACGAATAAATCGCCACGAGAATCATCAAAAATGTTTCTTTACCGTAGATTGCGTTTTTACAGGATTTAGCTATGTAAAGCATCGCAATGATTCTCTCAAACGCAGCCTCCTCTTTTCTTTTATCCTAAAAATTATCACAGTAGAAGTTCGTTAATTTAACCTATGGGACAAGAGTTAGTGTCGGCTTATAAAAAATTACGCATCACCAGAAGTTTTGTATTTTCGCAAACTTCAATAAATTTTATGCGGTCTGAACGTTACAGATATTGCTGTGGATTTTATACCAACGCAGGCTTCCGATTTGATTACGCAAGTTTAATCAGAAATTGGTTGACTAAAAAAATTAATAAAGATATCCCAGAGACACATTTACATTAATTCAATTGCCTTTATGTTATTATTTACTATATTTTTTTATATTATTGTCTATTTAGGACTTATCATATTATTAGGATTTATTATACTGCAGAAATAGAACAACAGTATAATAAGTCCTAAGTAGACATTAACGTAATAAACATATTTACATTCCTTACCTTGTTATGGAACTTGGAATATTTTAATTGGTCTGTTTTTATAAACTGGTATTATATCAATGTTAACATATTTCATGTTATTATTGATATAATACCAGTTTATAAAACAGTGTTAAAAACTGATTTCATGTAATGTATTATATTTTTATATTATATATATTACATTATATTACATATATATTATATATTACAAAAAAAGTTTTAAAATCTTATACTGGCTTATAGATTACTATAAGCCAGTATAAGATTTTTAAAACTTTTTTTGCTATCTGGGCACTAAGAGAGTCTCTTTTAGCGAGCTCATTATGGTTTCGGCCAAGTCCACAATGGGGCAGCCGGGTGGTGAGGGACAGGGCCCGACATATCCAGAAAGGAGCACACCAAAGAATTGTTGGGTTTTTCGACCCACCAAGATTCGCTTCCGAATTCACCAGAGCGGTAGGCTTCCATCTTAACCATTTGGCCGCCGCCTTAATCATTTTGCCATACGGCCGCATACATTGTAATAATGTAATTACAACTACAACTGTAATTTCCCATTGATTTAGAATGGAGCTCGCGCTCCACTATGGCCACGCCCTATAGTTTGAGAACCACTGTTATAAACTTATCTCTTTGTTTTAGAATTCCAGATTAGAATTCTATGCGATTCTCATATTTACGATTTAAATTAATACACATATCTATTTATTTACATCGATATATATATATATTTACATCGATGACAAGATAATTCATTGATAATAAAGGTTCTTTTTATTAGATATATTAAATTATTTAAATTCTATTTTATAACTTGGTAAAAATTTTTGCCATTTTTAATTGAAATTTTATATCTTTGTTAATTAATTTATTTAAAATTTAGTGAAGAATTAACAATAATTAAATTATTTAAATATAAATGTAAGTATATTTGAATTTAAATTAAATGTCAAGCGGTTATATGAGATACAACAAAATTTTCTACGTGTAGTTTTATAATGTAGTCTATATCGTAATCACAATAGAAATGATAAAAACGAACGTCGAAAATTGCATTGGGAAAAAATAAATGAAAAAATGGAAATTTATCTTAAATGAATTTCAGAAAAATGCGTTATATGCAATTCAAGTATAAATTATTCATTATGATTTTTGTTATACTAAAAAAGGTTCAAAATCCATTGTTTCAAAAATACAAATATTTAAATAATTTTTCTGGAGAACATTATTCCTCGTCGTATCGAAAATGTGTTAAAAAATTATCAAATTAAATAAAATTTACCTCTGAAAGCTCCTCCAGATTGGTGAGATACAGTTTTTCCACCTTTTTTTCTATAAAAACAAATATTTCGGTTAGTTAGATCTCCGAAATTCATTATATTAACAAATATTGTTTATAACTTAATTCTAAATTGAAACGTGAGAAAAATATGTTCGATTATTTCAAATCTCAGTTTAAAATATTAATTGATAATTATTAGTAATTGTTTGGCAGAGCGTTTGGTAAAATAAAACATTAAACATAAAATATCTAGCATTAAAGCAATTTCAGACGAATGTAGTTACGAAACTATTGCGCTAAATGGTTAACTTAATTTATTTGTTGCGGCAATAGATAGATTTTTATAATTTAAATAATTAATCATGTAGCTTTTGAATATAAAGTTGAACCTGTCTATCTCGAATTTCAAAGCAATGAGAAAAAGGTTGGAGATACACAGGTTTCGAGATATAGTGGTTCTCACTGCCAGCCCGAGCAAACTCAACGCCCTAGGCAAATGACTTTGACGTCGCCCCATTTAAAAAAAATTCGCAACAATATAAAACACCGATGTAAAATAGAGTATCTAATTTTTATCCAATATGCAGCACACAATATCGCGATCGTGAGACTATGGCGCTACTTTCAAAATGGCGACTCACGGGTAAATACGTGAGAAAGAATAGAGATCAAAAACATTTATTTTTTCATTATTCATTGTAATTTATGCATGTACTTTCGTCATGCCGCCCCACCCGAATTCAAACGCCCTAGGCTATCGCCTAGTTCGCCTATATGAACTATAGGCCCTGGTGGTTCCTGTACAGTAAACAGTAACAGGTTTTAATGGAGTACGGTATTTTATTAATACAATAGCAAGTACAGTAAATACCTGTATTACGGATAAATAAAGCGTTTTTGACATCCCTTAACAAAAATAGTTTGTCAATATTTTCCGATGCCCGATTTTTTTTCAATTAAGATTTAAGCCAAACTCGTAACCAATCAGAGAAAAGCAGAGTTAATTAGTAAGAGCTATGTACTATATTGCAAGAAATGTTTCTCAACTACAAATACTCAGTAACTCTATCTATGCTATCAAAATAGAGGTACTGGGCTTTGAAATTGTAATTGACAGTTTAATAAGTGATTAAATTACGTTTTTATAATTTGTTTTATTAAAGTAAAACAGACTGTAATATTCTTACGCGAGGTTTTTATCGTAAGTTTAAAGATTTGTGCATGTCGTCTTTATCAGTTAGCGACGACTTCACTCTATAGTCTCTGCCGTGGCTTAGTTCTTCGAGATGTGGTCGAAAAACTAAAAATTGCCATTAAAACAAACGGTAAGATGTTTTGCGTATCTACCAGGTAAAAATTTTACTAAAATTTAAGCGAAACTGAAAAAGCCAACGTCGAAATTCGTTATGAAGTGTTTTAAACAGTCGTGTCGTTATATCTGTTGCAGAGAATAAAGCTGGATGAAAATAAATTTCAGTTATCAGAAATTTTTAGAAAGAATCACAAAGGACACAAATGCCCAAGAAAGATAATTTAGTAATTATAGAAATAAAATAAGAAAAATATTAGAACTAGACAATACTTAGAACTATAATTTATTATTACGAATTAGAAATAGTCATTGGTATTTTCTCTAATGCTTTATAAATTTCGTAAGACACTTGCTTTTGTAGTCTATGTGTTTACAGTATGTATACTTACATGCGTTTGCAATATAGATAATTATTTAAATACAAAAGATTAATAATTCCAAGTTAAAAAATATATTTAAAGCAAAAAACTTTTTAAATTAATTCATACGTGCGAAAAGTATTTTCATTTCGATAATAGTGAATCGTCCTAACGAACGATTGCTTAGTTAACATTCCAATGATGTAAAATATCTTGATGCACGAGAGATAAAAGATCAATTTTTTTTTTTTTTTTTTTTAATATTTTGAAAGGATGTTTTTAATTCTTTATTAACGATTACTAATAATTTCACCATTTTGATCAAAACATTATTTCCCTTTATTTATATTTATAATTAACTAGCTCCTTACATCCGGCGTTGTCCGGATTTATAAGAGGAAAATATCCGAGTTATTAGATGTGAAAAACCAAATATAAAAGCCAAATATTATATTATTCTACGATTTTCACAGTGTAGGTTACACTGTGTAGCCTATTTTCGACTCGACGCACGTGAGTGCTATGGGCTACCCATCGCAGTAATAATATAGTTCGTCTATTTTGCGTTATATCATTGTCCCAGTTATCAAGTGAATAAAATATTTGCCCTTTTTAAAAAATTATATCTTTTTTGTATGAATTATATTTAATTTATTATTTTAAATTTTTTGCCAACAGATGACGATATACATGTAAAGCTGTACTGTACAGTAGGCAGATATTAACTGATATATAGAAATTATATCAAAATTTTGGGATGGAATGTATGTACTAAGTTGGGGTGGAATGTATTATCTACGTTAGAAGTATGTTAACGTAATTACCGAGTTTTATAACAATTAGTCGAACAGTTTAGGAGTGCATTGGGAACAAACAACGTCCTCATTTAAATACAGTATATAGTGTTTTAATAAATCAATTCAATGAATTTATTTATTGAAAGATTCCGGCACGATTATTTCGAGCTATAACACAATATTTTGTTCTAAAAGTATAGGAGCATCCCGGAAAAGAAAATAGAACCCGAACGATAACAGAGAAAACACGACGAGCATTTTACTTCAACTAAACTAGATTTTTAGAGTTAATGAGCACTTATGTAATAATATCTTATTAGCACGTAAAAAATTATCAAGCTCAAGAGCGAATTCATAAACTTATGAATATTTGATGAACAGAATACGAATATCAGGAAATAAGTTACAGCTATCAATGTCTAAATATTTATTAAATAAATACCAATTTCTCGAATTTTTTCACCTTATTTATTCTTTTACCGTATGTAATCGATTTTTGCAAAATTTTAATGAAATCATTGAACTCCAGTTAGTTTATAATAATAAACATATCTCTATTTACACGATGCACGCAATTAGAGAATGGCATTAGCATAGATTTAAAGCATCCAATTAGGCTAATTCAGTTTTACAATTACAGCGAGTTCTAAACCGCTCAAGTTTCGAAATTAGATAAGAGGATCAAAGCTTAAAAAAAATATGAAACGTATGACAACCTCTTGAAAATTAAGTAGTAAGAAAGATTTTTTCTGGATCAAACATCCCAGATTATCGGATTCCATTGTAGATCGCTGTTTTTTCCTATTCCCAGTCCAAAAAGTTCAACGAAAGTTTCTTTTCTTCTGCCCATTCAGTCGGAAATATTATGAGGAGGATCAAATCTATCATATAATTTTCTTTTAAGACATTTAATTACGGATCGTTAAGAAAAACGCTAATATAATGAGTTTTTATAGACTACTTGTAGAAACGATTTTGATTAAATGATAGTTTTTAGTGTAATAGACTAATTTTTTGTATATTTTTTAATACTTTATTTTTCGGAATGCCGCCGATCCCAAATTAATATACAAATGTGTAGTTATACCAAAAAGTAAAAGGACGAAAAGAAACGAGAAAAGACTTACGTTTTAGCCGCACTATTCGCTTGCACCAAACAAGCGACGATAAAGTAAATCACAACACGGCGTAATCCTAAAGGCATGCTTCCTCAATTCTACTTCCCATCAAGTCATTCCTAAGCTCGGCTTTATAATATCCTTTTCTTACGTCTTATCGAAATCGAGTACCGGATTGGACCGTCGATAATCGTCGGAATTTACGTAACCGCCGATGCGACGACGGATACGTTCCGAATAACCCCCAAAAATTTCGTTACGTAACGACCTATTCGATAAATGTATAATTTTATTTAGTCATTGGTAAAGAAAATTTATTTGTTTGGTTAAGTAGAAGAAAATTACACGGTTAATGACTTAATATTTATCTAACGAATTTTTGACGCGTTGAATTCTTTTTAACGTAGAAATTTCCTACGGACAGGCAAGTTTTCGAAAGATCTGAGTAAAATTTCGAGTGTCTTACTTTATTTTGACAAATATTTTGTTACAATTTCATAAGAACATTTTCCAATTTTTTGTGTCAACTTTTACCATTATTTTCGCGCCTCTCTTACATTATTTCTCGTTTCATTCACAAAAGTATTCGAATTTATGGAAATATTTTATGAATTATTATTGTATCGATAAGTGTCCGGTTTTTTTTTTTTATTTTTTTTATTCCAAAATTTGAAAATAAACTCCTTCAGTTTTGTTTAGCCTAGAAAATAATGTATTAAAAATTTTCCGTAGAAAGAGTAGATAATAGACGATGGTTTATCGACTCATGGTTAAAAATAAAGATAGAAATGTAGTTGAAAATTCGACAAAAAATGTGAATAATAATGTTAAATTTTTAAATAAACTTTTGTTTCTTAAGATTGTCGCTTTTTTAAAGCACAATTTTTCTATATTTCTCTTATTTTACTTTCGTGTTAAATTCTTCGTCAAAGTACGAAACATCTATTCCGAAATCTTCTATCTTGTCTTAAAATAACCATGATCACGAAAAAAAAACTGACGATGATTAAGTTAGAAAAATTTGCAAGTTATTAAATATTATAAATTCTGTTCCGAATGGTATTGTACGAAACTTTAATAAATTTCTGTTTTCAAAAGGACGATCATTAAATTACGATTTTAATTAAAATATGAATACAGAATAGCGAAATGTTTCTACAACATTAAAGTTATTATTGTTTAATCGTAATCGTAATTGATTACTTCTCAGTGTAATTAACTATCGTAAATTCGATAGTTAATTACACTGAGAAGTAATCAATTGTTATTAGGAAATTATTATTATTGTATGTTTAAAAATATAAAGCAAATTTTTGATTAAAACACATTTAAGACAATCTATCATTTAAATGTAATTAAAAATTTAGAAATGTCGAATTTTTCGGAAATGTGACTAGCACCACGAATGTCGGATTTCAGATTTTAGAAATTAGTCCCTAATATCTCAAAGAAGTTATTTTTTTAGTGCCCTTTTGTAATTATATTTTATCTTTTTCGTGATTATTGTATCTGTTCAACATTGGCTTAGAGTTTTACGTATGTACAGTACTGTACTGTCTGAATGCAAAAATATAATCATGGTTATATATGGAAATAATTAACCGGATTGCGCAGATATTTGCAATTTTATTTTAAAAAATTAAACAAGGTTTTGATTTTTTATTATTGTTTTAATAATTAAATACACAAAGTTTGTTGCTAATGAGGCCCGAAGCACTAAAATGCGCCTTAGAAAACTTGAAAAACATAATCTGATTAATTAGCATACAGTAAGAAGTCATCAACTTAAAATACAATATCAAACAAGTGAATAATTCCCAAAAAAGATGGGGTCCTATGGGAACCCCAGCTTAATAAACAACGTTGACTAAAATGCTTGGTATATTAACTAATGGTTAACTAACAAAGCAAGTGTTTGAAGGATATCAACGAGCAATTTCATCGAAAATGATGAGAAATTTAGAATGAGAAAAGTCGAAAAATTGAAAGTGTTCAGACCAGGGCGCCGCAGTAGACGAAGATTAAAGGTCCCGTTAATTCGTTCACTAATTTCTGGAACAGCGAATAAAATTTTCCGCAGTTCTCTCTAATTAATTCCGATTGACATTCCACCAATTTTCTCAGATTTCTGCGAACAACAAAAACGTTATTGAACGTAATTAAACTAGTTGAATTTAATTACAAAAAGTAATGAAATTCAGGATACTCACGAACAAATTTTAATCGAATTGTATTCGAAATCTTCGGAGAAAGACGAAAAGCATTTTTCGAAAGACACACTTTTTAAGCAGGATCGGGATTTTATCAGTTCTATTAAATTACGATAAGATCAGATTTAGGAAAAGTTAAAATGCGGTATAATTTTTTTGTATAATATTTATATAGATGTCAGTTAATATTAACGTTTTAAATTTAATATAAATTATTTTATTATTATTATTATTATGATGATAAATATTTAAGCTAGCTTACATAATAATGAAAGTTTAGTAATAAGTTATTCAAGATTGTTTCACATTTTCGTTATGTTAAATTGTATTCAATTN
The DNA here is from genome assembly GCF_000671375.1 of Centruroides sculpturatus. Lineage (NCBI taxonomy): Eukaryota > Metazoa > Arthropoda > Arachnida > Scorpiones > Buthidae > Centruroides > Centruroides sculpturatus. The sequence goes on along the minus strand of NW_019385508.1, from coordinate 142,286 downwards.
TCACCAATTAATTATATAGTTAGAATTATTATTATTTTCTTTGCTTATAAATAAAAAAGTAAAATATGCCCTTCAGGTAATCTTTATCAATAAAATTATGTATATATAATTCAATGCAAAAATTTGTTAATTACCAGATTAATTAACCAAGCACAATTGCTTCTAGTATAAAAGATGAAAATAATTTCCGAAAATGTTAGTATTACCTTGGGTTAACGATAAAAAGACAGGTATCCTAGTTCAGGATTCGGTCGACAAGGAACATTCCACCATGGCTGAGGACGAATTCTAGTCTTGGATGTAGAACTTTATAACAATTGGAAGAAGTTATGTTAAAATTATTAATTACCATTTAGTAAATTAACATAGCCACATTACGATGCCTCAGCACACCCATAGATATGCTATATTTGAGAAAATTAGAATGGAGAAAGATAACTTCCTTTAGAACAATCTTGCTTCTAATTTTCTCTCTTATCTACGATAAACTTCTAAAAAGTTAGAACTAAATGTGCAAAGCGTGCAAATAAGAAAAAAAAATTAAAAAAGAAAAAAGTACGCAGCCGACAGGATTCGAACCTGTGCGGGAATATCCCATTGGATTTCGAGTCCAACGCCTTAACCACTCGGCCACGACTGCGCCGGGGACTTAGATTTCATTAACTGTTAAAGTATGTGAAATGACATTTACCCGTTTGAAGAGATTCGTTGTTGCAGATATCTTTTTGCAAAGTGAAGAATCCGTAGAGAGCTGTCTTAAACAAAAGATTTTCGTCCGGAGAATTTTCTCCCCACGACTGACTGACATTCGACCGTTCTCTGAAATTTCAATTTTGATGTCATTTTATTTTGTATTTTTAAAACACACAGAAGTAAAAAGTTATAATTACAGACAAATTTTCTTCATTTCGGTTTCCGTCGTCGGGATATTTATCGAATATTTCGGGTTATTCAGCGCGAATCGAGATATTTTTTCGGAACAGTTTTCGGATAATCCGCAAAGGACTAAAAGAAATTTGTATTATTTAAGGTTGGCTAAAATAGACGACGGTCGGAAAGGACCTACCTGAAAAGGGAAGAGACAGAAATATAAAAATGACAAACAGAATTTCTCCCGCTTGCATTTTGCTTATCGTTTTGTCGAGTGCGGCTGCCAATATCGAAAGCGTAACCGTGACGACTAGATAAGATAACGAATATCTAGACAGTAAATAAATGTTTACGATTGTAGCAAATACGTAAATTTCAATAAGATAAATGTATAAATTTACTTAACGTTTAACGACGATTATAAAATTAAAACAGAATTCGAAGAGTTGTCATCGACTTCAAGTATTTTATTTCCCCTCTGCCAGATAATTTGGAAAAATAATGAACCTTCCATTTTACTTTCCCCGGCTGTTACGTATATAACAAGGATGTATGCAAATTAAAAAGTTCCAGAGCGTTAACCGACGTTTCGAGTTTGAATTGCCACCGTCTATGGAGTTTTTTATGGGCGAAGCGCAACTTTGTGGCGCAATATCTTCTGCAAAACGGCTTAAATGCACCAAAAATTACCTGTTTATTAGTAATCAGCACAAAGAAACTGTGCAAGTGTTCAAGAATTAGTCAGCGGTCAAAAAATTAATAATAATTTTCTTAGTTGTTTTGACGCCGTACATAGTCTAAAGTACAATTTAGATGTTAACAAAGTAAAAGACAAAACATCTGTAACGCCCTTAAAAAGACCTCCTGGAAGGCATCACCCTAGGGCCTAGGCAGATCGCATAAGTGTTGTATTGTCGAAACTTCAAATAAAATTATTCGTTTCCGATCATTAAAGAAGTAAATTTTCTAGATTGGGAAGCAAAAGAATTTAGAAGTCCAAATTCAACATATTTATTCTAAGAAAATGTTCTAAAAATTCGAGAAATAAGTAATTAATTTTAAATATAAAGTCACTATTTTCGTTCTTAAGGCATAATTATCTCTCCTCGCCAGTTGTTTCTTTCTTGGATTTTTCCTCTTCGTGGGCACCAAAAGAACATTTTTCCATACCCATTGCTAGTTCGACCAAGCCCACAATGAGGATGGCCGAGAGACGGAGCCCGACGTATTATTCGGAATACCATTGGATTGCGAACGCAGGACTAACTGTCAGTGTTCAATGGTTTTATCTGGAGATGTGCCAATACCTTTTTCTACATTATTTATTGGCATATAGTGCCGCATGGCATTACTAGGAAATTCAATCCACGAATACTCGAATATAACGTTGATAAAAAAATTAATTCAAATACTACGAATTTATTTTTTTAATCGCCCTCTTCGCTTCCTCACCACTTATGGTTGAATTTTCGACAAGAAAAGAAGCAGACTAGATCCTAGACGATTATGAATGAATTTTCGAAAACATTCTTCCAATGAGCGGATTTGTGAATAGCCTAATAGAATTTGTTTATTAGTGGCCCAACACCCAGCTCTCTTCGCTCGCTTTGCCTAATCGTTTCAAAATTTCGTGGCGATTAATTAATTCTTAATGCCACAATTTTTCTGTTCTTTATGTTTTTTTTTCTTTACTTTTCTTTCTTTCTTTCTTTTTGATAACTGAGAAAGTGTCGTGACGATTTTAAGCTAATTAAGTAATTAAACGACGGAAAGAATAGCAAAGACAAAGACTTTTACTCTTTGTGAATGCATTGTATTTTATATTTATTAATGAAGTATTAATTAATGTTATGAATATAAAGTTGCTCGGCTGTTTAGGATTTTAGTTTAAATTGCTACATTGAGATATTTTCGGCATCTAATCATAGGATAATTGCGATACAGTTAATTTCGTTAATATTAAACGAAATTAAATAAAGTTGGGCCTTATTGCCTAATGAAAAATATTTTATTTCTTATACTAATTTTTAAAAAAAAGAAAAAAAAAAAAAAAAAAAAAAAAAAAGATTACGTGAAGGGCATGGCTGAGGAATCGTCGAAAATTTTCATTTATTATATTGTTTATACACGTACTTACCTCCTGACTATGATGACAATTATTGTAATAGCTACTGCTAAGAAAACAAAACCTCCAAAGACACCAAGAGCAATAATACCTCCTAAGAATTTAATAATTTTAAGAACATTCAATCTGTTTCAAACATGTGTTAAAATATTTATTTATAAAGTTTTATATAAATTACTTACCCATATTAAGACGAGAAGAAAACAGAGAAGGACGTTTTGTTTGAGATCTTTTTCCATCCATACCCTTTGGGTGTGCTGTGACGATTGGGATATCGGTACCTAAGTTAGCTTTAGCCGAATACGAATATTCTTTTGTAATTAAAACTTAACAAAATAAATATCTGAGAAGTAGGTATCCCTCACCAAAAGGCATTACAACCTATTACCGAATAGTGCGAAAGTTTCCTCTTTCCACCAAGCAAACTTAAATATGTGTGAAGAATATTCTTAAATTGTATACCACGTGATAAAGTTATTCAAAAGATAAATTATTACGCATGTTAAGCGATAAAACATAAATCTGAGAAATATACAACAAGACATTTTCTATTCTGTCTATAAAACGAGCTAAAAGTAAATTGTGATGCAAATATGTCACAATTAGGTATACGTTATGTGATAGCAAGTAAATAAATAAAAGCATAAATATCCTAAAAGCAAAGAGAAAATTTATTTCTCATTATTTTTTAATATTACTCATGAACTCTAGTAATTTGAAATTGCTATTGTCTCCTATGATTATTACAGAAAAAACAACCTTAATGAAAGTGTACTTTGCAAATAATGGTGTAAAATTGATTGTCAATACCCAAAAGAAGTCGATTGGTTTCATTTATTCTACAATAATATTCCTCTTATGATCTCTAGAAAACAATTTCTAGAAAATAATTCTATAATTAAAATATTATTTAAAGTTAATACCAAAATTAATATTCTGTTTTCAAAATGTAACAGTAACATCCGGAAAATATCTTAATTCCTATTGCAAATATTCTAAATTTAAAAAAAATGTAAGCTACTACCGAAACATGCGTAATTATTCATCTTCAGGACTTTATTTTTCTTCTATGGATACATAATTTGCAGGATATTTTTATAAGTAACCTTTAAGCCAAAATTCCAAACCAAAATTAGTAAAAATCCCCAATAATTAAAGTTATAGAAAGTAAATATTTGAAATAATATAAGCAAATAGACCTTTCTAATAATTTTAACAATAGCCATAAACAAATTTAACATCGCGTTAAATAATATTTGCAATTTTTTATACAAATATATTTTAATATGTTTTATTTATTTTTTAAAAAAATTAAACATTACTTCTCAGTATTTAAGATTAATTTAAAAAAAAACAAATAAAATTCTCACCATAACATGTTGGAATTTTTCCTTCCCAATCACCACTGTCACCACAGATCAAAATAGAATCGCCTACCAATTTATAACCAACGTCACATTCATATACAACTTGCGATCCATAAGCAGTAGACTGTGACGTTAAATTTAAATGTCCTCGTAAGATGGAAGGAGGAGGTCTACATATAATGGCTAAATACAAAGAAAAAAATAGTTTTATAAAAACTTTATATGATAAATATAAAGTTTAAATGATATATAATGTACTTCCCGTATTCACAGGTCTGTGAAAATTGTGTATTAGATAAAACGTATAGTATAATTAATGAAATAAGGAAAAGAGAATAGACATAAGAAAATGAGGGAAAAAATTTGATTTATGTTCTCCTTATTAGGAAGAGGATGATATTTTGAGTATAAAACCATCGTTAAAAAATAAAAAAATACTTTAAAAGATGTCATCGTTCATTATAAGAATCTATGTTTGATATATCTAGAACAGGAAGAAAAAAACTTAAGCATCAGGAAAACAAGACGGAAACAAAACTTATTTAAATGCTTATAACAGAAACATTTGAATAAGTTTTGTTTTCCTGGAGAGGAAAAACAAGAAGAGTTAAAGGTTTGAGGAATAGAGACTAGAATTTTATAATTTTTTGAAATTGAGAATATAAGTTACATTAAAGAATTATACTTTTAAAAATATAAATTCTATAGACTCTTTTTAATACATCTTCAATGTTTTATATAGAAATATTACAAGTTTATCACTCTTATTAATATTTAAAAACATAATATTATGTAAATAATATTGACAATATGTCTCATTTCATATCGAACTAAGAAAAATCGTTTTGTGCCGAATTCGTGGCGAAAAGATGAACTATTTTATGTAGAAAACAATCTAATTATGTATTTTTTTATGTAATTCCTTTCTTTTAGTGCATTNAAAAAAAAATTATACGCGAGAATCGAACCCGAGAACTCAAGTTTATGAATCGGACTCGTTACCACTCTGCCACAGGACGCTCAAATAGAAATACGTATAATTTATACATAAAGTGCTAAAAAACTTTAAGCTCGATTTTCTTGATTATATTTGAGTATTGCACTTTAGTATTTTACAGGTAGTACACTCACATGGTGTACTACTTCTACACCAAAGATTGTCAAAATCCGTTACCCCAAAGCCGTAGGCTCTCCTTGTAAATAAGATTGGAGAATGAGAACGAGACCCGCCTTGAGCGTCAAAGTGATTCCTCCGCTTAGTAATGAGTCTCCGAGACATAGTCTCGTCCCAAATACGGCTTTGCCGTTTTACATGTTTATATTTATTTACGAAACTCGACGCGATCATTGCAATAAATGTCAGGCAGAAAGTAACGTTTTTGGAATAGGGCGACGTAAAAAAGTTATTATTTGAATATATTTTTTTTTTTCAGTTCGATGTCAATTAACAAGATTAGTAATTTCCGAGAGGACGATTGAAAAGGGAAGCAAAGGAGAAGAGGAAATATTGCCAACCAAATAACGATAAGCAATCAATTGAAACGGGAAACATCTCCGACTTGAAAGAGAAGATAATGCCCGTTGAGGAAACGTCTGACTTGCTTTCTTATTTTTCTCGATATGCATTTTTGTGCGTATTTTTACAGCACCCTGACAATCGAATCCAGGTTTTTTGTATCAACTGACTGCAATATAGAAAACTATAAGCAACATTGTGTATAAATCTTATTACCGCAATAAGATTACTTTTTCCTCTTTCTAATAACATTTATGTCTCGTTTACTTTTAATTATGTTTTACGTTGCGCAATATTTGTTAAAATTTTGGCATTTTATCGAGTTGACGAAACAACTCAAATCGGGTGAAAAATAAATGATGCCCGATTCGATGTCGCTCAAATATTCTTCCTTTTGTTTTGTATTAAAAAATCAAATGGCAAGAATCTTATTAAATTTGTAAAACAATATTTCTTTAAAACATAATTAGATACCCAAAACGATGTTAATTAATAACGAGTTTAACCGGTTCCAAGACCTTTCGGTAAAAATTAATTTTATAAAAGAAAAATTCGATAATAAAATTTCATGTAACTAATTTAGAATTATACTTATGAAGAATCTTTTCGACTTATTATTTCCTGAAATTACTTTAAAGTAAGACCATTACATCTCTTTCAATACAACAGAAGTTCGCGCGTGACTCCTAAACGTAGGACTCTTTCTTTCACTTACTTGTTAGTTATTTGATACCCATTTCGGATTTCTTAATCCTGATTAGTCTTATTCAAAAATGCACAAACATTTTCACAAAATAATTTCAATCCAAAAATTATTTAAAATGTAAATTTCAACATTGCGCATTTCGGACTTAATCGAGGACAACCGTGGTCTAACTTCCGACCTTTTCCTCGTTGTATCGAGGAAAATTTATGTAAGTGTTTTTATTTTAAATGTAGAAAACAGAAAATTAGTAACTTTCCATATTTTACATCGGAAAGTATTAAAGATAAACTAATTTTTGGCACAAAAATCTTTTTTTACGCACTATAATAAAATCCGTTTAAGGTTTTAACCAATTTGTCCGGCTTTATAAGTTATCATTACGAAATTACTAAAGTAGGAAAGTTGTGCGTATTTTAAAAATATATACCGTAAGTTAAAAATTAGTTCATTCAGACATTCACTAGTAAAAGCGAAATACGAAAATTGGTTTTTCTTGGATTTTTTGACGAATTTGGTTCTCACGAGATGAGAACCAAATTCGTATCCAATCAATTGAGAGTAATAGGAAACAAGAGTGATAACAATAGTTGGTAAGAATGCTGTCGTCTTCCATCTATTTATTAAAAAGAAAGAAAAAGAACAAACAAAAGATGGAGCATTGCTTATTTCGGTAAATAAATGGTCGTAGGTCGCATGTGTTATATTCGATGCTGTCATCTTGTATTTTCCATCTCTTTTTTGAGTTAACAGATCTATCATTGTGATTAGTGGGAATTATTTCGTTAGCGAAAAAAATCCAACACGTTGGACTGCCAACGCGATTGGCTAAACCACGGGTCGCCAAACTTTTTTCATTGTCGACTGAACTTTTCGAAACCTCACATCGACCCCCACCAAAAAATTTGTGTTACAAGAAAAAAAAAAAAGCTTTTACTACGAGGGTAGGCTGAAAAGTAATGCACACATGCTTGTAGAGCGTGGACGAAATGATTTTCAGAAGCGTGCCAGGTGGCATATGGAAGTAACATTCCCCCTCTATGCGCATGTGCAGTTTGAGGTTGTTGCGTTAATTCAGTATATTTTGAGAAGCGAAAATATGGAGACATGTTCTGGTACTATGTCAACGCGAGTTAAACAGCATGCTGTTATCGAATTTTTAACTGCTGAAAAAATTACGTTTAAAGGCTGTTTATGGTGACGATGCTGTTGATAGGTCTATTGTAAATTGATGGATAATAAAATTTCGTAATTGCGAGCCTGGAAAAGCCACAATTGTTGATGAAACACGCAGCGGAAGTCCGATCGCTGCCACAGACAATTACCGTTGCACCTTGTTCCAATGTTTAATTCTTCTCAGTACATACAGACTCTAAAACACCTCTGAAGTTGAGTTTGGCATGTTAGAGGCAGCCTGGCATCAATAATCTTGCAACATGACAATGCTCGTCCACACACCTCGTGCGTAACTGGAGAGGCTTTGTGAAACCTGAAGTTTAAACCGATTCCACACCCTCCTTATTCCCCCGATCTTGCGCCTTGTGATTTTTATTTGTTTCCTCTACTTATGAGAGACCTCAAGAGTAATCATTACACCTCAGACGATGAGGTGAAGGCAACTGTCAAGTCCTGGATTCGAGAAAAGTTGGACGAATTTTTAGACGGAATGAAAAAACTTGTTACACGTTGGGAGAAATGTGTTGACCTTAACGGTGACTATGTTGAAAAATAAATATATGATTTTGAAGCTTAAGAATTGTACTTTAATGTACTTTTTTCCCGAACTTGCTATTTGTTTTTGTTCGTGTTCTACAAGCATATGTGCATTGCTTTTCAGCCTACCCATGTATTTTAATACTGTACATTTCTTTTGATTTTACATTTTTTACATTTATTGTATAGGCCTGTATGTGAAATACTAGCTGACGTTATTAGCTGTAGAGATGCTAATAACGTCAGCGTACTACGAATCAGACACAAGCTTACGAATGCTGCGGATGACTTGACATGTAAGTAAGAACCAGAGCACGGACTCTACAATTTCCGTTTGTCCTGTGCGACTTGATCCGTAGCCATTTTACACGTTGACCGATAACTGTACTATTAAATTCATTGAAACAATATTCAAAGACATAATAATATGTATATTTATATTTGTGATTTTTAGTTTCAATTTTTCAATCGACCCCCAGGGGTCGATATCGTCCACTTTGGCGACCCCTGGGCTAAACAAACATTCGTCGGAAACGACGTTAATCTGTTTCGCTTTTTGCGTTTCGCCATCGAATTGTATTCGGTGTGAACTAACCATTAGTATTCAGCTTTAGCTAATTTTGTTATTATTTTGTGAAACGAGAATAGAGAAATGATCCGCCAATCCTACAGAAGTGAAGCAAGCATCATTGGATGAAGATGGCGGCTGACAAGAGAGAATTGAGATTATATTTATAATCTCAATTCTCTCTTGTCAGCCGCCATCTTCATCTTCATCTATAATGATATATTTTTCATTAAATTTATCATTTTATTTTTTTTTTAATTTTAAACTAACGCTTTTTATTCGCATAAATTTTTTACTTTTTATTCACTAAAAAGTAAAAAATTAATTTTTTTTCCAGCTCTTACAGTATATTTGGTATTGTGGCTATATACTTTTATTTTCATATCTGGAACATCGAATTATCGAAATTCTTCTTGGTTTAGTATTTAATTGGGAAGTGAGTTAAAATTGAGTTACAAGATTTTATGTAGACAGTAAGACTAAAAAGGGTTTTTTCTTTTATTAAACTTTTTCCGCCCTGTGAACACTAAGAGGGCCTGTTTTAGCAAGCCCATTATAGGTTCGGCCAGACAAACCCACAATTGGGCAACCGGGTGGTGAGAGACAGGGCCCGACATATCCGGATGGACCCGTTGAAATATACACCGATGGCTCGAAAGACAGTAACTCAGTAGGTGCTGCGTATTGCGTATTTTCTGACAGAGTACAAGTGTACCGGCAGTCAGATAGACTGAACGAGGAGGCGTCCACGTTCCAGGTGGAACTGTTGGCCCTGGAGAGGGCGTCCCAGTGGATCCTAAACACCCGGGACCAGAGCCGGTCACGGTTTACTCAGACAGTCGTAGCTTCAGGTCTTGAGCGACAGGTACCATAGAGATGTGTTGGTACAGGAGATCAGAGGTAAGTTGCTGAGGGCTCTATCTCTGATCTCCTGTACCAACGTTGCTCGTTACAACGTGCTCGTTGTAACGAGCAACGAGGATGGTGGAACCCTCGACTACTTACAGTGCATAAAAGGTATTCTACTGCAATGATAAATGACAAACTGACAAGAGCGCTGGACTCAAAATACAGTAGGTAGGCCTATGCCTTCGTGCCTAAAGCTGGCCGTACTCCAGTGTGTTGTAATTGGTTAACGACGCAAATACTGATCGGACACGGGAGGTTTCCCCATTTCAAGTGCAAATTTGGACAAGGAGATAGTAGCTGCTCTTGTGGGTGTCCTCGCAGTGACGCGAGGACTATGTATGTACTTGACTGAGCTCTTACTGAGGATTTTCGCCGAGGGGCTGGCCAAGTCGTTTGGTCCAAGCCGCTTGAACAAGTACTTAGAACGCTAGCAGCTAGTAAAGGAAACTTGAAGAAACTAAAGGACTTGATGGAAAAAGATAGATCTAAGAGATCTATCACTTTTTCCATCAAGCTCAGTGGACACACTGATCAAGATCCACCAACTTGTAGGGAAAAGGACCCCGCTGACCGTTAAAATGATGAGCTGAAGAGGCTGCACCATAAAACGTATGCCAGATAAGAGGGTTGGGCTTGAGAGAGCGGAAGGAGCCAGCATTTTGTTACTTTCAGGTCCAACTTAAAACAGTCCAAGACACCCAAAGAGGTATCAGACCAAGACCTATGATTAAGGCATAATCTCTTAAATATATTCCCTCTTATCTTATCTCTTAAATAATAATCCCTGTGATGCCATTTTGCGGGGCAGAGCAGAGTTCGCTTTATTGAGAGTTCGGATATGAGGACCATCATTAAAAAATTTTTGAAGCTTTTTCGACCCGTCCGGATGCGATAACAGGTCTTTCTACAGCGGTAGGCCGCTAGCTTGACCGCTCGGTCATCCGGCTGACGAAAAAGGGGTAAGGACTTGAGACAAACAGCACTCACAATTTACTAAGTTATATGTGGCGCCATCTGTTATCAGGTTTTGTTTACAAATTTTAATTTTTCGTTAATTTTTTTTGCTAATTGCTAAAATTATTTGAAATAGTTTAAAAATATATCACCGTCTAAAATACATATGAATGAAAAGTTTTAACTGGATTGGAAATTGGGTGAAAACTGAGTTACAAGAGTTTATCTTGACTTAATGTGTTCATTCGGTGTTGAAGTAAAAAGCGTATTTTAATAATATAAAATTAATATTAATAATTACGTATGTATGTATGTATGAGATATATACACCACAATCAATATATTCATGTATACAGTATATACAAAAATGTTTGATCTGTGTTTAGATAAAAGTATGATATAATATCAAATAGTGTTTCTCTAATTAAGTTTCACGTTTCGCTGTCAAGAAAAAAGGATTTTTCAAAATAATTGAATTTGTAAGATTAATTCTTTTGGAGTAAGATTTGAATTTCCTAAAGAGACTCCTTTTTTTAGAAATCTTGCGTTTCCTTACACTTTTCGTAAAAGTATATTGACTTGTAGTTATCTTAGGATGTAATTTATTTCAATAAAAGTAATTTTATTACAGCTTTTAATGGTACACAATCATATTTAAAAAATAAAAATAATATAGCACATCAGAGATAACGCTGAATATAATCATTGAATCATTAAAATTGAATTTCATTATAATCATAACCGAAATGATAACTTTTACCCATTGGTGTAACTAGGATGGGACAGGAGGAGTGTACCCTGGATATCAAATTTGAGGGGTGTCATTATAATTCGAAAAAACTTTTAAAAAAATGCACCTTTTTCCAAACATTTCATTATCCTAGAGTATAAACGCCCACTTTTCGAATTGCACCTAAATTCAGCCAGAATTAAAAAAAAAAAAACGATTTCTGTATTAATTAATCCTACAGTAGTAATTAATCCATTTGATTGCAATGTAACAACTTTAATGAAGTAATCACGAAGTTGATACTTTATTTAACGCTACATTGTGCCAAAACTCTTGTATAGAATATTGTTTACGTGAAGAAGTTGTACCCGAAAATAAACAATCCCAAAGTTTGAGAACCACTGGAGTAAGAAAATCTCATCCGGAATTCTGTTTTGCTTATAAATTCTGATCTGTTCAAGCGAATTATAGTTAAACGGGTAACCGGTTGTTACCGCCAGAGACAACTTTCTTATTTTAAAGTTACTACACGCGCCGAACGAAATATGTGCCACTTGTTAGGAATAAGAATTTATAATTTAATCGCGGTGCGTTCCTACGATCTGTTTAATAAATTTCGCCACTACAAATTGAGTTTGTAATATTTATAAAAATGCAATTTTATCGAATACAAATAACATTCAACGAAAAGCGCGCATTTGCTGTTTCGATTGGAAGTAACCGTTTATACTGGAACTCGACTACTGCCAATCAAAACGATCTGTAGTCGAAGCCATGATAAAAGCATTGGATCGATGATCAGATAACAGTGACGAACTTATCCGGTGGTACACAAGACACACGAATGTTTGTCGGTGCTCTTGTGTCCGGTGCGTTGAATCTGATGAAAGTAATGATGTTGTTGAGCAGAGTGTTCTCTGTAAGTTCCCGACTCGGAGCGATTGATGCTCTGACGGAAGATACGATGACCGTAACCCGTGATTTCCTCTTCACCCGTATGACGAGTTTCGGAGGCTGTCGAGGGATATCCTCCGTCCGGTTGGTGACCGAATCTCTCAGCGTCGGTGTCAAATTTGTCATAATTTTTGAAGTGATGGCGGTGGAGATCGTCGGATTCGGTCCGTTCCCCTTCTTCCTCCAACCGATCTAACAAACGAGATTCGTTTCGACTTTGTCGATGATCCGTGTTATTCAATAGACTTTGCTTAAGAATTCTGTCGTATAACCTTTTTTGTTCTTCTTCTCTTTTCATTTGCAATCTTTGCTCGTAACTTTCCTTTTCTAATTCCGAACCTCTAAACCGTTCTTTATCCATGTCACTATGTCGCGATTCCTCCGATTCGCTATCTTCAGCTCGTTCCTCGGCCTTAGCCAACCTTTGTTGTTCTTCGTTTGAATTTCGAATTAGAGAGTTTTCGGCTTGTCGTTGTAACCGTTGTTCGTAGTTCGTTGTGTGTTCGTTGGCTTGACTTTGTCGATATTGTTGTTCGTAATTACTTTGCGAAGCGTGACTAAGTTGCTGATTATAATCTAGATTTGAATATGTCGATCTTCCCGGTACGTTTGCTGCAAGTTAAGGTTGAAAGAATTAACTATTAGTATTAATTAATGTACAAATGCCCTTATAATTAAGTTTATTTTTAAATCTTTAATGCATTTTTTCAGTTAAAAATACCCAGAAACTAAATATACGAAGATTTGAGCTCGAATCTAAATATATAAAATTACTTGTCCTGACTGACTTAGTCACTGATTCATCATCGCCCAGAGCAAACCACTGAACCTAAAGAGGTGAAATTTGGTGCACAGTTAGGGTACGTCATGGATACGCACACTAAGAAGGGATTTTTCGAAATTCCCAAGCGGGGGGGGGAGAGGGAGAGCATTAAGGCTTAACTGGAAGAACGGCTTCTATTGTACTATTTTAGATGCGATTTTTTGTTTTTGACTGCGTTTTAGTAGGGTACGCCATGGGAATGCACACAAAGAAGGGATTTTTCGAAATTCTCCAGCGGGGGGGAGAGGGAGAGCATTAAGGCTTAACCTGAAGAACGACTTTTGAAATTGTTCCATACTTTCCCTTACATTGATAACATTTCAGACATTGTTATAAATATTTTCATATATTTCGATTTTTTAACCAAATGTTCGAACCGTTTTAAATTCGAATTTGTTATTGCATATTGGTTCGATTATAGAACGATTGTAAACGTTCCAGAAAATTGATCAAATTGAAAACAGTTTGTTTGATTATCGGCAATTCTCATCATTCTCAGCGGTAGGTGTTATATAACAATTCCTATGGTTGTTGAAATACTGAATATAAATGGGGTTTGCTTGCAAAACCTCCGCGGGCGAAGTCGCGGGTAACAGCTAGTAACAATATAATCTTACATACTTTGAATGAGCTCATTTTAATAAGTAGGATATATTATTAACTTACATCGACTATCTATACAATAGATCTTATTAGTTAATTAGAAAAGAACAACATAACGTAGTTCGTTACCTTCCACACATCTTGGTGTATATTGCGGAGTCCAAATTCCTTCCAAGCTACAACGGACGGTATCTAGTGAGGGGTTATCCATAACAGTTCCTTCGGGGCATCCCAATTTACAAACTGTCTCTTCCGAAGAATGGCTGCATCTGATGCTTCCGGCAAATCTCAAACGATGAGGATCGCAGTTTGAAAGAGCTTTAAAGTTTACACCAGTTTTAGTGTTAATTACTTTTAGGCACAATTTAAATATTTTAAAAATAATTTAAAATGAGTAAACAACTTAATGTTAACTTATATAATATGTAAACAATTCTACAAGTTGAATAAAGTATAGGCCTATGTCTACTATTTAATTAAGGTAATACAGTAATTTTCTAACTTCACGTAACGCGTTTTTAACTATGAATCACGGTCTCCCAGTAAATTTCTTCATTAAAATGATATGTTATATGATATAAAAACAAAATTTAAGACAAATCGTCACGTAGACACGGCCGAGACGATAAAAACGTCTTCTTTCCCATCCAAAAGACTCGGTTTCAGGTTTGAATTTCATACACTGTAATTTCTGCTACATTGGAGTTCCTCTTATCTCTCGTTCGTCCCTTGTCAAGTCTGGTCCAATTATCGGCAGATACGATAAAAGACCCTTCTCACTATCAACAGACCCAGAGGTAAAGGTAAAAAAATATTAAATTTTTCAAAATATTTAATGGACAGTTTGTCCCGGATATATCGGTCCCACCCTCACAATCCGGCCGCTCCCATTTTGGGCCTGAACGAACCCGCGAAGGTATGGAAAAAAAGTCATCTTAGTGATCACAAGGGAGAGAGTGTTAAAAGATGAGAAAAAGAAAGTTACTCGTCCAACGAATTAATTTGGTTCGATAAAAATAAATAGGAAAGCCAATCGTTCGACTTTTATCGTCGGCTTGTAAACAATTACATGGCTGAAGTTCCATGATTATTGATAAAATACAGAAAGATTTTTCAAGAATCCATCCAGAAATAGATTGTGGTTTTCGTTACATTATATAGTCTTATTATCTATATTACATTATTATCTATATAATGCAAACATGTAATGTTTGCATTATATAGAGACAAACAATAAAATAACTTAAGAAAAATTATTATTTTAATTCTACGTATTCACAATTACGTCACTTTGAAAATAGTTTCTTAATCTTTAAACTTATTTTAGCACAATAAAAACTGGATGAAGTATATATATATTGAGACGACATTTTCTATTAAAGTAAGAAGTTATTTTGTTTCAAAATGTTATGGTCGTTGAAATAATTGTACACTTACGATATTGGCAGAACTTTCCTCTGTATTTGACGGGGCAGAAACAGAAATTAGGAGCCGCGCAACTTCCTCCATTTTGACAGGGCCTTTCACAGACAGCTGTAATAAAATAACGTATGTTTGCAACTCTACCGGTTTAGTAACGTAGAAATGAAGGAAAAAAAAGTTTTATTACGTTGGCATTCAGTCAGGTAGTGAGTAGGAGTCCAAATACCAGTTCTGTTGTCGCAGGTTCTAATCTGTTCCGTCTGTCCATTAGCGTATCGATATCCATCGGCACATTTAGAAGTGCATTCCCTGTCCGTAACATTATTAATTATTATTAATAATATTTTTACACATATTAAGATGATAATAGCTTATTTCCAACAAATTAATCGTTTCATTCAGACAAATTGTATCGTTTAGTTTAGTTATCCGGTAACGTGATCCTTGGGCGATCTGCCCAGGGAGAATGCCTACCGGGAGGATTTTCTATCAGAAACTGGTCCCCATTTACGTGTTACAAACGTAAAGAAAACCCGGAAAAGTCTATGTGGCCAGCCCGTTGGCGTGACGCAAACCCACGACCAACTACCAGTGTTCAGTAGTTTTATCCACTCGAACACTTGTTACCCAATTTTATCGTAGATATAAAAACTTTTTAAAATTCTATTAAGAAAAATTGTCCAGAAAAAAATTGGAGAGCCGTAGCTACGGGGGGCTTGAGGTGTCTAAGCCCTCCTCAGCTAAGTAGACACTAACTATTTGAAGTATACAAAAAATATTGGCTACTATTACGTTGTTTACCACTAAACTGTAGTAAATAGTGCCGGCCGGAAAAGAAAAATATCGTTCACAATTTTTTCATTTTGTCCCAATGACGTACAGTACAGTACAGTACTCCCCACTATAGGACTGCAGCGGCTTCTTAACCAAATTTATAAATGTTAAAACTGTTTTAAACCTATAAATATTTAATTCATCGATCTACATAATCCATTCCTCTTCGTTCGGCGATTCGATATTATAATTAACCTAACTCTTTTTTTCTTTATTAAATGCGTAATCAATGTTTTTAACAAAGAAAGACTTAATTAGTTTATCGCTATTCGAATTTAATTACAATACTGTATATATCGTAAATTACTCTCAAGGTAATATCATCGATGTAATGATAAGATTTAGCAACAGATGGCAGCACGAATACGTAAGATGCAGTTTCATTATTATATTTTCTGATTTTGAAGAACTGTTAAAAAAATACTAATAAATTTTACCTACGTCAAGAATATTAACATTTAAAAAATAATTTTTACAACGTACGGTAACATGTTATTTGTTGTTAATATAACATTATTTCGGTTATTTATATAAAAATTTGCCATGTTATGGTATGATCTATATATATATAAATGGACGTGTGTGTCCCTATATTTCACTTTTCCGCAAAAACTACACATCGCACGTGAATGGTGTTTGTATGTGGTGGTAGCCCCAAGTCTCCATTCGTGCATAGGGGTGGTTGCGTCTCGATAGCTATAAGGGTGCGGGAGATATGAGGCTGAAAGTGGTTGAAAGTGGCTTTCTATTTCGAATGTTTTGTTCGAATTTGTTCGAATTAAATTCGAACATAAAATTCGAATATTGGTTCGATTATAGAACGATTGTAAACGTTCCAGAAACGTTGAAAATAGTTCGTTTGACTAAACGTAAAAATTCTCTAATTAGTCTGGAAACGGGGGACCTAATTCTTGCATTCTGTGAAAACGGGTAAGACTGGCTATAATGTAATTATCTTCATCTTCACTACCGTTACTTTTTGCCCAACGAAGCGGGTCCTTGCAGCTAGATTCTAGATTACTTAGAAAAACAGTCTTTTATATATATATAAACTATATTACATACAAATAAAAACCCAGCGAAGGGGGTCCTTGCAGCTAGTAGTATTATAAAGAAATACTTAATAATTAATGGCGTTTGATACTTTATTCGAATTTCTGCTTGAGCGAGAACGTGCTGGTCGCGTATACGGACCCTACTGTACAGTACAGTATATAAAAATAGTTAATGCTTCTAAACGATGTAAAAATATTCATTGTGATAATTCTTGCTCTATTAAAATAAACACAATAAATTTATTGAATGTAACGTAATTTGAAGTTATGCTAAATTTTAATTGCCGTATGTCATCAATAATTAAAATGATAAATCATATTATAATTTGAAGTTTTATAAAATAATGCTTTGCTTAAAATATTAATAAACTTAATAAAATGTGTATCTATCCATTATTATAAATCATTTAATTCGGTTAAGTTGCTAATGAATTGTTTATTAAATGAAGACAATTTAATATTTGACTATTTTGAGGTTGAAATTATAAAGTATAATAGTAAGGTTTATTGATTTTAAACCCATTAGATAGAGAGGTCTAATAGATAGAAGAGGTTCTAAGTGGCCGAAAAGATTATATTGAAAATTGTAGTTACCCTGTTTCATATGTGAAATATTAGGTGGTTAACAAATTTGAAGATCTTTCTTTAAAATGTAAGAATTATAAGTTTATTTTGATACGACTCGCAAGAGAGTTTTATTTAAAAATTTAAATTCTTCCTCTTGAAAAAATGCAAGTAAAATTGCAAAACATTTAAAAATTTAACAAAAAGTATTTCCACAATTTTTGTTTATGTTTGTCATTAGAAGCCGTAATTGAACATTGATTACTTTTGTAAAATAAATAGTGTAAAAGCGAAAACCGACAGGAAAAAATAATAATAATAAAATAAATAAAAGAAAATTATCAACGCTTTTAACTTCCACATGAATTGAACCCTAAATGTAATTTCTACTAATTTTGCAATATTAATGTAAAATTTATGTTATATATTCATTTTTTCCATTAAAACATCAAAATGTTTCAATTTGAACTGTTTATAACATATAATTTGAATTAACTGAAATTTTATCAGCCAGATTTTAAAGTAATAATGAATTGCAATAATCTACTGTACATTATAAATTATGTAAATACATAATTTTTACTAGCAACACATAGACTAATTTATTTATACCAGAATATATAATTTCTACCAGTAAATATATTGTTTGTACACGAATTCAGATTTTTGTGTACAAACAATGTATTTACTGGTATAAAAATGCTAGCTTTTTATACGCACAAATATAATTGTTTGTTTTTCTTTATTTACTTAAAAATTTCAGGTATAAAGTATAATTTGTTTCAAAATAAATTTAATAAATTTTTTCGTTTTTCAAGTTCGGCACAGAAATTAAACTTTCAGACTCACCCTGTTACTTTAGTGCCAGGCCCGATACAGTATAATGACGGCCTCGGCAAACCGCTCTTATACACATAATTTATGTTTTCGCTTCCATTCGGTTTTCAAACAATTCGACTAGCCAATCAACAACTTTATTTTACCCTTGAGTAAAATAAAGTTGTCGATTGGCTAGTATTTTTGGAATCTGTGGATGTGATAATTCCTAGAAAACGGTTTCATATTGATATTATATGTTGCTCTTCCAGCAACTTCAACGATATACTCTAACTGATAGAGACATTAATATTTGAAGGAATAAAAATTATAAATATGGTAACGGGCAACAAAAATTACGAAATCAGCGAATGAAAAATGACGCAAAGATTTCATCTTAAAATAACACAATATTAATTAAAGAAACAACATAAGTTATGACCACACAACAAACATTAATGACAATTACGAAATATTTCAGTTCTTCAAATCATAAATAAACGAGATTTTGAATAACTCTTACTATAAAACGTGCTCTCAAATTCTCCGAAATGTCGACGTACGCAAACTCTAAGAGGAGATTTAAGCAAATGCTAGAACTATCCGTTAAATGTATACAATAGAAGTCTTCCAGATGGATACTTGACTAGGTGATAGTTAAACTCTTAAATATGGAGACACACTAGACCAGTCATAGTGAACCTGTGGCATCATGCCATGATTTTAAAGTATCCATACTGAATCTAAACATTCAGTATGAGTACTTTGATTTGATTTGAAGTTTTAGGATTTTTAAATTGTAAAAAATTTTTTTTGATGGGTTTCATAAATTTTCATATGTCGTTGAAAGCTAGGCCCGAAAGCTGTCATAAAAAGTTTTAAAAGCCACTAATTATGAATCTCAGACAATAAAAATTATCATTAAATAAACAATAGATTTTTCATTAAACGAAATATTTGTTTCCGTTATAATCATATTATTTTTACCGTTATAACTAATATTTTAAATGATAATGCTGATGTAAGTCGAATTAAAAACTAAAATAGAAATGCATTTTACAAAGAAAAACTTACATGATCAACTGGTTGTATATGCATCTTATGTATCCTGGTTTAGGCGGAGGAGGGCGACGACACAAACCTAAAAAGAAGGGAATCATAAAAACGAAAGCGTAAAAATGTACCGTAAAATGAAAAGCTAACGTTTTGGCATTATAGAGCGAAACAACATACCATTCTCGTAAGTGGTGAGGGAAGAAGATGTGCATTGGGAAGTGGGACAGAGACGATCACCCGAGTCGATTTCTTTATATCTCGGATCTTAAATGTAGATATTACATTAGTATTTTTCGAAACAAATCTTACATAAAGTATTTTAAGTAATATGGAAACCTTCGATGCATCTAGGCGTCAGACGAGGACTCCAAGTTCCTTCCAAGTTACATCGATAAGTACTGTAAGAGGGCTCGAGAACCATTCTTTGAGGACATCCTAGAACGCAGACTGTCTCGTCGGAAGTGTGATTACATCTAATGCTTCCGGCAAACTTCAGATGTAGAGGATCGCAGTTCGAAAGTGCTAAAATAAAATTTTAAAAGTGTCTTCTAATAAATATTTAAAACAAAACGATGCAATGCAATATATTTTTACTGTGGTGTAATTTAAACAATCGATTTTCTGGTATCACATATTTCTTTTGTTTTCTATTTTTTAAATAAAATACCAAAATATTACATTGAAAACAATTTTTGCTAATAACTTACAATGGGAAACTCGCATTAAACGTTAATTATTTCGATAAGAATAGCTTCTACGAGGGATGCAAAGAATACAAATATCTTTACGAGAAGTCTGGCCGTAACTCTATTTGCATTTCATTTCGTTAGTTTTATTTAATTGCATTATTTAGAGACTATTTATTACAATGTTTATGTATAAACTTTATATATTATGTAATTTAATACAGGAATTTATTAATATTTAAATAATTTCCTTCTATCTTTGCCACGCATCTTTATATTGTGATAAAGTAAGTAAAAATGAAAATGTCTATCTTACTCTTCTATTGGGATAAAACATTTATTAATAGGCATAACATTAAATATATAAATATAAGTACAGTAGACCCCCCTATAACGCTTAGATACGTTCCACGCTAACCGAAAATTACGTTGTAGGAGTGAGCCAATCGCAGCCCGATAGGTGGGAACTTTACGGANATATATAAATATAAGTATAATATAAAACTTCAAAATATAGTATTTGCTTAATAGATACATTTGAGTAATTTGTTTCCCACAGTCCATGATTTTTAATGCATATTTAATCAATAAATAATAATTAATTTTTTATTAAAATAATGATAAAACAAAATAAAATATTAGTTATTTTGTTGTTTTAGTATGTATGGCGACATTTAATTTTATTTAAAATTTTTTCTCTAACAGCAATATCGATTTTCTAATGCACAATAAATTAGTAGTTGAATTAAAGTGATTTTCGCAATACAATAAATGAGATATTTCAGAAAAGATGATTAGATTCCTTTTTCATTCGACGATCCCCAATCGATATTTCTTAAATCTTTTCGTATATTCATATTTTCTACTTACAGAATTTGTCCTATTATTATAAAATGTACTGTACAATATGTCATTTCTACTCTAATCTAAGAATGAAATAAATTAGACAAGTAGCTGCATATATTTATGTAATTTTATCGCAGAAAATGATTGAAATTAGTTACTAATACAATTGGCACAGAAAATATCATTATACAGATACTGTATACAGATGGCGACGTCGCACAATTTTTAAAAATAGTTTCCACCTTTTTAAAAACTATTCATTTTACAAAATGAAACATGTTTAACAAGCGTACGAATTTTTATTAAACGAATTCAAAAAATTGTGCAAGTTTCCCATTTTAATCGAATATTATCGGAAATCGTATACGAAATAAACTTTAACAGCGGATACGTACGATATTGGCAGAAATTTCCTCTATAATCTTGTGAACAGAAGCATTGGTTTCGTCCGATGCACACCCCTCCGTTATTGCAGGGAACGTCACAGGCAGCTGCGAAAAATAATACTTTGTGTCAGTACTTTACTCGTATTGGCGCCTTGTAACGACGTCGACGATTATAAAGTCTTTTTGATGCGCAATTCAAATTTCATTTTTATAGAATAATTAATGACTGACTCTACGGATATTATCCTCTCACGCTTGTTCTAGACGTTAGAATATTTATATTTATGTATCTAATAAAAAAAAAAGTTTATTTAAACTGTATCTTCAAGGAAGAATTTTGTAAATATTTTAAAATATTTTAGTTAGAATAAACTTTTAGTTTGACAAAAAGTATCCTCCATGCAGCGTACAGGAGGCTACAATTTTATTAACGTGAATATTTTATAAGAGCAAGAAATAGATTCGGAATAAAGAAAAAATATTTAGAATTATATATAATTTATACATATTTTAAAATTAAAGACTATTTTAAAATAATCTTTATAATCAAGCCCGTAAAACTTCATTTTAATTTAAAGTAAACGTGCGTTAAATATTTTACGTGCGAAAGATATTTGCATCGAAAACCGAAATTAAAAATGCTCGAAATGTATAAAAATAAATTCCTAATCTCTTTTAAAATATTCACGAAACATCTTTTTAAATTATTTATTTTTCCACGTTTTTGAATTTTAAAAGAACGTCAAATTAAATTATTGGAAAACATTCTCACGTTTGCAATTGGGAAAATGACCGGAAGGACTCCATCTTCCGCTTTTACTTTCGCATCTGTACAGCAGTCTGTTTTCTCCGTTGGGGAAATGAAAACCCTGAGAACATCTCGCCGTACAATCACTAAATAAAATTAATTCATTATCGTGTAAGTAAATATTGTCGTTTGTAATTTTTCGCATTTTAAAAGACATCTTAATTAATTACAAAAACGTTATTTCTAAATATTAATTAAAATGATTTAAATGTAAAGCAAAGGCGTAAATGAAATATTTATATTTTATTTTATTATAACATACATGAATAGAATAAAGGATACTAATTAACAAATACGAAACGCAATTTGTTAGAATTCTTTTCAAACATGTTTTGATTACATAATTTAAAAGAAAGATTCTATTTAAATCATTAAAATTTCTACAAAATCGGTATTTAGTTGTTCTTTTATCCTTATCGCTTCGGATATTGTAGCTAATGATTATTTGCAGTTACTTTTGGAAGTATTTTTTATTTTGTAGACACGACTGCCGAAATATGTGAAAAATAAAATTACTCACAGGGTTTCTGCGTTGGGCACGCAATAAACGTAACCGTTCCTAGGCGAAGGAGGTCGTCGACAATAACCTCTGGTAATCCCTGTAATTTATAAATAGAAATTTATAAAATATTTATATGTTCTAACTTATTTAATAATTGATGCAAAAGAGTATGCTTTTATATTAAATATTGCTTATTAAATTATGGTATTTATAAAGTAAAATATCAACACAAAGTTAATTATCATTGCTAAAAGCACATTAAATTTTTAGATTAAATTTTAAAATTTAATTACCGAGACTGTTGATATCGCGAAATTTGCAGTTTATATCACCTTCGCTTGTAAAATTGCAAAATTATTTTTACAATATAATTAATACGAATATATAGGCAACTTATAAACGTTTCAAGATCTTTTCATCATTTATATAGGCAAAATCAAAAGATGGGAAAATATAAGCTGCGAGTTTGGTTACGGACGAAGCGAAAAGAGCATTATCGATCTTTTGCCAGGGATTATCGATTTGGATAGATCATTTGGTGGAAGTAGAGATGATATTGGTCGCTATTATTTGAGATAGATAAGTCACGTAATCAAAAAGTGACGGGGAAATAACATCTTTTGTGTTCCGTCGGATCGGCCGACGGACGACCGATGTTTGTATCTGTTCCTGGAATGATTAATGACAAACGAATACTAAGATAACGCCCGCCGTTCCGCCTAATAATAAAGAGAAAAGAAAAAATAGAAATTCAATCTCGAGAACTTTAATAAAACGAGCAAAAACGCAAGAATAATTATTTTAACAAATCAAAGATTCGGAATTTTTCATAATTTTTTGTCTACTTTAAATGAAGGATTAAAAGTTCTATTTAATTACAGTTTTCAGAATGAAATTACCTGTCTGGTCGTGTCCGAGATCACCTCTATTTCCATAAATGTCATCGGATGTCTGAGAATTTTCGTCTTCGGAGACGAGAGATTGTCCTACAATTGAAATTATATTTTTAAACGTTACGTTCCATTGCATTTTTTTAGATTTTTTAAGATTTTAACTTAAGTTGTCAAACATTCAAAAATAATTTAATTTCGGATAATTATTTTTTATTTTAAAATGTATTCTAAATAAAAGAAATTTTTAGACACAGTATTTTACCGGTCGAATCGATGTCTTGATTAGTTGTTGGTTCGGAATCGGGACGATAAATTCTGTCTTTTATTTCTGAAAGTGTTCGTCGATAGAAGGTATTAACGTTCGAACATTAAAACTTTTAAATAAATAAATATAAATGTTATAAATTGCCAAAATTTTATATAATTTAAAAATTTTTAAGTAAAATTATTTAAAAAGTTACTAAGGCATAGAATTAGAATCAAAAGTTTATTTTAAGTCTTGAAATTTGATCCCGTTTTAAAATAGAAGTCCAGTAGTTATCATCAAGTAACTTTTATAAAAACACTTCCTCGCTTCGAATTTCAGTTTAATTCCTTTCGAAATTCCTTACTTAAATAAATCGGTAAAAGTTACAAAACAAAAATTTAAATAAATAAAAAAAAAATCAGAATATTCATTAAGGTTTTAATCTGTATCGAAATACTTATAATATTTATCAAAAGAAGTTGTTTTATGACGGAAATAATTTGAAAACTTTATAAACCACTTCCTCTTCCGTTTATTTGTGTCGAGGATAACAAAGCGCACAAAGCTATAAATAAAACGACGAACAAACGAGAGTTTCGATGTCATCAGTTATTATTTGAAGCTAATATGTGTTACTTGAATGGTGTCGTCGGTCAATTACGTCGTTCTTCGGTGAAAATGCCATTATCGATCGACTAACCTTTGCAAGAGGGGAAAAAAGAAACGGGTAACCATCCTCTGACTATCG
This sequence comes from Centruroides sculpturatus, assembly GCF_000671375.1. Lineage (NCBI taxonomy): Eukaryota > Metazoa > Arthropoda > Arachnida > Scorpiones > Buthidae > Centruroides > Centruroides sculpturatus. The sequence goes on along the minus strand of NW_019385508.1, from coordinate 117,588 downwards.
AACAACGAAGTACCATGGTATTTTTGCCGTCAGGAAACGAAAATCCGGTCATACACGTCCCCGTACAACGCCTGTAACAACAACAAAAATAATAAAATAAAATGCACCACTTCTTTAAAATAAGTTTAAAGTTATTCGTATATATAAAATTCCCTAACCCGTACTGTACATCTCCGTACTTTTTATATTTATTTTATAAAATTTTTATTTCGAAGAATAATATGGATATCCATATTTTAAATACGTAATAAATTGATAAGTTAATGAACTTAATGAAAATAAGAACTCTAATGGAAAAGTTTTCACGCGTAATCTTGTTTTCGATTAAATAACATTATTTAATTTCCACTAATTTCTTTACTGTCTTAATTTCCATTAAAATCTTTTAAGAACTTTTGTAAAGATGCATGTACTGTAATTATAATTTAAACACGATTCTTTAAAAGACATTTGTCCCTTTCAATTCTTTGGGTAGGCATATACTTATATATTACGGTTTTGACTATTTCACAACGTGTGGAAAATCAAACGTTAGACATAGTTCACAGTTTTTCAGATATTCACATATTTTTAATTCATAAAAATTTCTTTTAAAAATTCTTAATTTGGCTTATAAATGGAGGATTATAAAATTAAGCTTATATTCGCTAAAGGCCTAATGTCGCAGCTACGCATAAAAGTAATAGAATTTTCGAGTGATTTGAAGATTTCGAAGTAATTTCGATTTTGGGCCACAAATCCAAGCAATATTTGATAAAGTTCTTTGGTAGCCCAGAAATCATTTGTAAGAATTTATTCGATCAAAGCATACAGTGGATAAGACGATTTCTATTGAAGAATTCACCGAATAAGACCTCTTTCGATTTAATATGTATACCTTGCCACATGAAAATGGGTGTTTTCATTACGCAAAAATATTTAAGAAATTTCTGACAAAATACAAAATTTCAGATCTATAATATTCTCATTCTTGGCTTCCCCAAAATTAAATATAGGCTATTCGAGAACAGGGAAAAAACTAAACGTAAATCACAGATAAATTGATGAATGTAAACTTAAATAGAAATTCAAAAACTGATGGCAATTATTTTTATTTTATTTGTATTTTTTATATTCCTGCTTAATCCTAAAATTTTATTTCGTATAAAAACTTCAATTTAATGACTTTGCTAAAAGTTATTTTTTGGTAAACTTTTACAAATACAGTAGAGCGTCGATTATCCGAATCAATTGGGGATTGTGGTTGTTCGGAAAATCGATATTTCGGATAACCGATTGTGCAAAAAAATATATAACCTATCCCATGTTGAAATTTTTCTCCGTTGCGTGTCGCTTCGCGTTGAATTTTCGTCGATGTTAAGCCTAACGTAAACTGTTTAAAATAATAATCGTGACTATGTATCGTTAAAAATTATTTCTTTATTTTGCACAAACAAAATAGATATATTGAAAAATATATAAACAATAAAAAATTATACTTCAGAAGTTAATTTAGTATCAAAAACGTAAAATATTTGAGTAGCCCAAGACACAGCCAAAGATTGCAGCGCCACAGAACTGGCGAAAATTTAAATTTGCCGACTGAAATTCTTTAAGATAATCGACGCTCTACTGTATCTTTATTTCTGTTTCCGATTATTTTCACTAACTTTTGAAAAGCGACATAAAAGAATTAGTAACGACTACGAATACAAAGTGCAAATATAATATTCACTTGAAAATTCCGTGTTTTTATCGCGCTATCTTTTAGTAACAGGCACATAAAGGAACGGCGAATATATATTCATTGGTTCATATTTTATAATGATATTCATTGAAAAATGGAAAGTACACTTCCTTCTAAAAGCTATTTATATTTACTTTTGTTGATGTGCTGGTTTTTTGTGACGTAATAATACGAAAATATCAATATTTAGGCTATAATATGATACTGACAAAGTATTGATAGCTTGTTTTATATTTTATTCATCAAAAGCTCCCATTCTGTTACAAATCTACAATGCATTTCTTTCTGAACGTAACGTGACTTTTTGTAATATCTAAACTTAAATTGAGTATGCCTTTCAAATTCTCTACATTTATTTCTATCGTAATGTATTTGAGTACATTTTATTGTATCTTTCCATTATTATCAATCGACAGAATAAAGTTAACTCGCAATTTTTATACTCAAAAACTAATTTTCGGAAGATTCCACTATAAATTTTAAAACTTTGCTTTGCTCTAGGGAACGGGAATTTTCGATTACGCATTCTCCCATCGACTAAAAAGAAATTATATATATGCGTAATTTGTATTGTATTATAAGTGTAATAATATATATATATATATATATNATATTTTTAAGTATTTTGCAAATTTGATCCCACGTCGAAGAAACAGTCAAATGTGCAATTCTGAAACAATACTGTATGAAACGAAGTCGTAAAAGATACGAAATATAAAAATACCAATCGTAAAATTTCTTATATATCAAGCAAAAACCGGACAGATAGCTCGAAAGAAACTTGTCAAGCTAATGGATTAAACAGCGTATACCTTCTATGCAAAACAATATATATATATTATTTATTTTTTTAGTCTGTAAAATTATTGAAATGTATTATTTCTTAATGTTAAAAACTATTCTATAATCTAAACCTCGAATCATTAATTTTAACATATTAATATGTATTTGTTACATTCGAAATATTTTTATAAAAACTAAAATTTCTATTTTCAACATTTGAATTTCATTAATTTTCTTTTTACCTGTAGCCGTGTGAAAATTGTTGTTCGCAATGAATAAATCCTCCTTTCGGTGTCGACGGCTTGGGACAAAGAACGCTCGGAGCTATAAGAATGTTTAATCATAAATAAATAACGCAAGATTACTTTTAAAATACCGATAAAGAATTTGAGAGTACAATTTTAATATTTTAAAACTATTTTAATTTATCTATATGTACACACATAAGTTGACAAAATTATGATAATGTTTATAGATTACTAGCAGACCCCGCCACGCCTTGTTGTGGCTCAAAATGTATCTATTATAAATGTATAACACTTCCCCCTAGGAGAAAATTTTTCGAAAAATTTCTTCTTAGTGTACATTCTCTTGACGTACCCTATTAAAACGCAATCAAAAATGCAAAAACCCGCATATAAAATAGTATAATAGAAGCCAAGTTTTTCACAGTAAGCCTTAATCCTGTCCCTCTCCCCCCCGGGGGGAATATCGAAAAATCCCTTCTTAGTGTACATTCTGTTGACGTACTCTATTAAAACGCAATCAAAAACGCAAAAAACCGCATCTAAAATAGTATAATAGAAGTGAAGTTCTTCACAGTAAGTCTTAATCCTGTCCCTCTCCCCCCCGGGGGGAATATCGAAAAATCCCTTCTTAGTGTACATTCTGTTGACGTACCCTATTAAAATGCAATCAAAAATGCAAAAAACCGCATCTAAAATAGTATAAATAGAAGCAGAGTTCTTTACGGTAAGCCTTCCCCGTAAGGCTTACCGTAAAGAACTGTCCATCCCCCATGTTTAACGGAATAATATACAGCCTATGTCCACCCTGAAGTTCCATTCTAAATATTGGTGAAAAAATTTTTGAAATCGGATGAGTAGTTTTGGAGATTACCTGCTGCATCCAAACTTACATACAAACATTACCTCTTTATTATATTAGTATAGATTACTTATATTTATAGATTATTATAATACTCTATCTATCTATCTAAAAATATTTCATTTAAAAATTCGTAGGGGAAATACAGTATATGGGTATCGTTATTATTATTATTTATAATTGATACAAACATCATTAAAGTGTTGTTTTATAAAATAATATTAGAAATCAGTTTAATCCCATTTTGTATCATAATTTATGTATAAAGAATGGTATAATAAGAAATTGTAGAGTTGGAGATTATTTATGTGACTTCTTTGCATTAATGCAAATAATAAAATTTCTCAAATAATTTAGATGTATAATCTATTTTATATAACTTAATATTATTTCACTTTGCTTTCAATATTAATTTTTTATATTTATTTCAAAAAACTAAAAATATTTATTTATTTATAAATATTAAATTTATGAGAATGTTAAACATGTATTAACACGAGAAATGTGTTAGATGAGTGGTGAGACATTTTCTTCCAATGCAATGGTGCATTATTCTTTGTTTAACGGATAAATTGCCTTGTTGCAAAACGTACCATAACTCAATTATGACTAAAAGTTACGAGTTGTTTTGGAACCTTTGTCCGGATATGTGTCATAAAGAAAGCCTAGTTTTCCAACGCTCACTACTTTCTATGTAATCTAAACTAAATACTGGCCTAATTGTATTAAATAAAATAATAAAAAATAAAAAATTACATTTCTTCTGCTGCAAAAAATACCAAGTGAAAAAAGTAATCCTAAATATTATTTAATGCCGTATTATATTAATATTGTATTTCAAATTGAAGTACTATAAGTTATATTATACTGAAAACTTATTCGCAAAGTACACCATGTGCCAAGGCACGCATGCATCATAATTGTCTCCCTACAAATACATGGAAAGTAAACAAAAAGTTAATATCCACGGATAAATGCCCCGTATGACAATTAACAGAAACTCTTAACCATGCCTTCCTCCAATGCACACATACAAAAAAATTATAAGAATTCCTGGAAAAATTCAACAATATTCCAAAACCATCTAATGAGAATGAACTCCAATGGCTTCATAACATACAAAACAAAAAGGTAAATTACGCTATCTTAATAACAGCATTCGAAGCTATCTGGAGAAGCAGAAACACAGCGTATTTCCGGAAAATCAATGATATTACGACAATCACGAAATTCAAGTTCCACTTACAAACAGGGGCGGACTGGCCCTAAAATTTTTGTGTGGAAAATTTATTACCAGCCCAGCCCACAAATAAAAAAAAATGTATTTTTTCTATTTATATTTAAATATATTCAAAATACAACATTGACAAAAATTACAATAAGCACAAGTCTATATTCTACAATATTAAATTTTTTTTAGAAGTTTGCTTTGTTGAGCAATAATATTAATGACATCATCAGAATGTATTTCGTTTAAAAAATCCTTCTCTACTAACATTAACACGAAGGCTTCTAGATTTTCTTGCGAGATACTTATAAGTATTATAGCCTGCTTTTAATAAATTTTAAAATAGAAAAGCTTTGTTCATCGGACACTTGTGTTACAGACATAGATAGCAGATATTTGTATGCTTGACCAAGTATAGAATAAGCGCCACTTAACATGCTATATCTGAATAATATATTATAACAACAAATAGAGCAATTTTTGCAAGCAATGCAGTAAGAGGATAAAATCGCATCTTTATTAGTTTCTACTTGATCATCAGTAGAATATTCATTTTCGTTTAATTTTATAAAAGTTTCATTGACATTTTCTTTTAAAATATTCCATGACGATTTAAAATGTTGTAATTCTGAAATAATATTGTGTTGAGTGGATTAAACTGTATTAAAATACTGCTTAATTTTTGAAATGCGTTTTCAGGAATATTTAGTGACGGTCCCGTAAATTTTGGTCTAATGTGCTTTGAACTCGCTGTAAGATGACAGTCGAACTCTCCCCGGTTGCTCTCTCTCCCACCTTCCCTGATCTAGATCAAGGACGTGTGAATTTGGTTTAGGAATGCTGCAATTAAATCGTCTTACACTCGTTCCTGTTTACGAAATAAATCGTCGATTTATAAGCTTTAGCTCGACAACCAGTTTCCCATTGGAGAGGGGGTGAGGTTCCGGCCTTACACTACAAAATAGGTTATTTTTAATTAAATCGTTTGGAATACAGAGAAATTATTATTGAATAACATTTTTTACTTGCCTAAAATAAAGGAAATAATATAAGTGGCCATTAAATTTGTTATGACTACAATCATTGCTTTGGTGGCTAGGTATAAAACTAACAACTTGCATTTCTATAGTTTAGCATTAAGATTCATAGGAGTAGTGAACAGTTTCTAGCAATGTAAACAAATGACCAATTTTCTCTGTTTAGAAGGTAGTTTTGATTATTTCTCTCCTATGATGCTTTCTGGGCCGAATCGGGCTAATGTAGTGTTTGACTCAGATCGGCCAAACTAATTTAACTTCGGATACGGGTAGGGCCGGGTAAAATGATACAGGCCTACACTGCTACACATATACCTATATTATATCTAAAAATTGAAATTTACCTTACTTAACAAAAAAAAATAAATGAATTTTTTAAAATTAAACTTAACCAAACGGTACATTATGTACATATTTAGAAAAAAAAGGCCAAATTGTATACGGCCCATGTGGAATTTTCCACATTTTCCACATGGCCAGTCCGCCCCAGCTTACAAAGACTACTAGAAACGATAAATGAAAGCAAAAAGAATCTAAATACGAAAAAAATCAACAACTGGGAAAAAACAGGAATGATTCAAGTCATCAAGAACAAAAACAACCAAATAACTTTACAAAATGTAAACAATTAAATGTTGCAACGTAACCCCTCCATATAGTCTGTTTAATCAACTTTCACACCATACTGTACATCATGAAAACAAATTAGTAAATCTTTACTGGAAAAACTCATATGTGTATTCACATTAACTACAAAACCGTTATGCACTGAAATACTTGTTATGTTATAATCATCAATCATCGATTGAAACACTGTATATGATACTTTTCTGTAAATAAAGATATGTGCCAAGACGGTCTGTAGAAGCCTGAAAGTTATGATACATGCGTAAATCTTGCCACCAACGGTATCTCCATCGTGACAAAACCGATACATTGTACTGTACTTCCGAATCTGTGGAATTCTGTTTTATCGATAATATCGCAGTATAACGACCACACTGGTATTGATACAGGCCAGATGGCCGAGCGATCAAGGTGGCAGTATACTCTCTGGGGGACCCGGGATCGCATCCGGACGGGTCAAGGAATCCCCATGTATTTTTCGGGGGGGTGGTCCGTCCGGATATGTCGGGCACCGTACCTCACCACCCGGTCGCCCCATTGTGGGCCTGGCCGAACCCATAATGGGCCTGCTATAAGAGGCCCTCTTAGTGCCCATAGGGCAGAAACAGTATAGATAAAAATAAAAAAATAAAAAACTGGTATTGATAATTAACATGTTAAACCATTTCTTCAGCTTCCACAATTTTCGCGCGAGAAGTTTTCAGCGTTTTTCTCAAAATATCAAAAAACCACGAGGTATGGTAAGTTTTGGAACTGGAATCCATATGTAATCCATAACTATTTCAATAACGAGCAATTATTTATTGTGACATCGTCACAATGCCAGGCTACAATTTTTAATCATATTTTTAATTNCCCTTCAACGTAGTATCGCCCCGTTCACTCCAAAATTCCGATTCCGAGGGCCAACGCTAACGCTGAATTCATACTGCATTGAATAGACTAGTCACTAGTATAATGTTATTTGTTTGATTATTGTACAGTACGATATAACGAATAAAATATCTAAATATTCTTAATATAATGTTTTACTATATCGCCCAGAAAATTTTTTTCGCCCCCCAAAATATAAATTGTTACTAATCGTCCCCTCAACATGGAAAAACGCCCACATGGGGGCGATATGCCCCGTTGAGAAACACTAGTTTAGAAGGTAGTTTTAATTATTTTTCTCCTAGGATGCTTTCTGTTTGGGCCGAATCGAGTGTTTGACTCAGATCGGCCGAACTAATTTAACTTCGGACACGGGTAGCGCCGGGTAAAATAATACAGGCCTACACATATACCTGTATTATACCTAAAAATTGTAATTTACCTTACATAACAAAAAAATAAATGAATTTTTACAAATTAACTTAACCAAACGGTACGTTATGTACTGTACATATTTAGAAAAATACGGCCCATATTGTATACGGCCCATGTGGAATTTTCCATATTTTCCACATGGCCAGTCCGCCCCTGCATTAATTGCCTACTTGTGGCAAGTTACTTTCAATTTCTACCTCATTTGTTAAATATGTCATCGCTATTCTAAAGTGTTATGGAAGCTTCATGTTTTTGTTTTGCAATACCACGCTATAGTAATTGTTAAATTTATGATCATCTTCAGTTTATGCACTCCATAATCAACTAACGCAACGGAAAAGATGTTCTGTCATCTTGTGAAAAAATAAATACAATAAATTCTACATTTTACCAGATACATTAAACTAAAGCGCTAAAGTTATAAAGACGTATACAATTGGTTTAGCTGAAATAATGTGTGGTCAGAGGTTGATCGCTAGTCGATTCTTTTTAAAGAGAGACCGTAACTACTAATGCTCAGTGGTATTATCCACTAGAAAATTGTAAGAGTTAGAAACTCATTTTTATACTTACGTTTCAGAGATTTCTTCAACGTAATTCACTTTGACTAAGTTTATATCCATTAACTCAAATTTCGTAAAAAGTATGTCTTCTGAGAAGAAGACCTTTCCTTTTTGCTGGTTGGTCATTCTCAATTCAATATTCTGTCTTGATCCTATCACGGCGTGAGTTCCATTAAGTACTTTTTCAATTGGTTCTTTAATCATCTTGAAATAATTTTGAGTCACTTCAACATTTTCGTGAAGGATTGAAATGACATCATTTTTATTTATTATCGTCTAAAAATATATAAATAGATGAAATTCATGTAAATTAATATACACACACAACATTAATATTCTTATATAGGATCTAACTTGCAGTTGCAAATTTATAATGCTTTGGAATTTATGTATAAGCATATTTAATTATAACTATTTTCAAGATATTACAATAATTTCTGTTGTGAATTAACTGTTTCAGGCATTCAAAGTAACAGTGTTTTTGTAGGTGTAGATTTAGCTAGAGTATTTACGATGGATACTCTTATAAATTCAAAAATAAACACAACATTGTGTGTTTCAATTTAAATTAAGAAATATAATTTTACATGTAGCGGGTCATTTATCTACNCCCTTCAACGTAGTATCGCCCCGTTCACTCCAAAATTCCGATTCCGAGGGCCAACGCTAACGCTGAATTCATACTGCATTGAATAGACTAGTCACTAGTATAATGTTATTTGTTTGATTATTGTACAGTACGATATAACGAATAAAATATCTAAATATTCTTAATATAATGTTTTACTATATCGCCCAGAAAATTTTTTTCGCCCCCCAAAATATAAATTGTTACTAATCGTCCCCTCAACATGGAAAAACGCCCACATGGGGGCGATATGCCCCGTTGAGAAACACTGGTTTAGAAGGTAGTTTTAATTATTTTTCTCCTAGGATGCTTTCTGTTTGGGCCGAATCGAGTGTTTGACTCAGATCGGCCGAACTAATTTAACTTCGGACACGGGTAGCGCCGGGTAAAATAATACAGGCCTACACATATACCTGTATTATACCTAAAAATTGTAATTTACCTTACATAAGAAAAAAATAAATGAATTTTTACAAATTAAACTTAACCAAACGGTACGTTATGTACATATTTAGAAAAATACGGCCCATATTGTATACGGCCCATGTGGAATTTTCCATATTTTCCACATGGCCAGTCCGCCCCTGCATTAATTGCCTACTTGTGGCAAGTTACTTTCAATTTCTACCTCATTTGTTAAATATGTCATCGCTATTCTAAAGTGTTATGGAAGCTTCATGTTTTTGTTTTGCAATACCACGCTATAGTAATTGTTAAATTTATGATCATCTTCAGTTTATGCACTCCATAATCAACTAACGCAACGGAAAAGATGTTCTGTCATCTTGTGAAAAAATAAATACAATAAATTCTACATTTTACCAGATACATTAAACTAAAGCGCTAAAGTTATAAAGACGTATACAATTGGTTTAGCTGAAATAATGTGTGGTCAGAGGTTGATCGCTAGTCGATTCTTTTTAAAGAGAGACCGTAACTACTAATGCTCAGTGGTATTATCCACTAGAAAATTGTAAGAGTTAGAAACTCATTTTTATACTTACGTTTCAGAGATTTCTTCAACGTAATTCACTTTGACTAAGTTTATATCCATTAACTCAAATTTCGTAAAAAGTATGTCTTCTGAGAAGAAGACCTTTCCTTTTTGCTGGTTGGTCATTCTCAATTCAATATTCTGTCTTGATCCTATCACGGCGTGAGTTCCATTAAGTACTTTTTCAATTGGTTCTTTAATCATCTTGAAATAATTTTGAGTCACTTCAACATTTTCGTGAAGGATTGAAATGACATCATTTTTATTTATTATCGTCTAAAAATATATAAATAGATGAAATTCATGTAAATTAATATACACACACAACATTAATATTCTTATATAGGATCTAACTTGCAGTTGCAAATTTATAATGCTTTGGAATTTATGTATAAGCATATTTAATTATAACTATTTTCAAGATATTACAATAATTTCTGTTGTGAATTAACTGTTTCAGGCATTCAAAGTAACAGTGTTTTTGTAGGTGTAGATTTAGCTAGAGTATTTACGATGGATACTCTTATAAATTCAAAAATAAACACAACATTGTGTGTTTCAATTTAAATTAAGAAATATAATTTTACATGTAGCGGGTCATTTATCTACGATGTTTAATGACATTATGTAGAATTAACTGAATTATTTGTTTCGTTAATAACACACATTAAATATGATTTACACTCACGATCAATTTCCCTTAATTTAACCACCTAAATCTTTTCAATGCTGATCAGAACTTCTGAAAAATTATTAATTGACATTTGTGTGAGGATTTAGACTTTTTTGGGAGTTTTAAAAGCTTAAACCATTATAAAGTTTTTTTTATCATTATTTCTTTTCTTCCTTCAGTTTCCCCTTCCAGATAGGTTGCATTTAGACCTTATTACACATCAGTGTACTGCGTCACTTCGAAAGTTGACCTTTTAGACCAGTGTTTCTCAACCTCTAACGAATTGTCGCCCCCTTCACTAATACCGTTACGTAGTATCGTCCCTTCACTACAAAATTCCGATGCCGAGGGACAAGGCTAACGCCAAATTCGTACTGCATTGAATAGACTAGTAACTAGTATAATTATTGTACATATAACGAATAAAATATCTAATTATTCTTTAATATAATGTTTCAGTATATTGCGCAGAAAATTGTTTTTCGCTTTAAAAAATATAAATTGTTTCTAATCGCCTCCTCAACATGGAAAAACGCCCACATGATGGCGATATCGTCCCCGTTGAGAAACACTGTTCTAGACTGTCAAAGACATTTAGGACGAACGAGGAAGTTTTCCCCTCACCACAGAAAATTCTCCAATTCCACTTTCGTTACAATGTACAAATAAGTAGCTAATTAACAGCAACCTCCACCTGTTACATGGTGGATAGGAGCCAAATGGTCACTTACTAGGGTAGACCTTACTGAATATAGCATCCCTCTCCTGCTACTGTCCAATCAAAACGATAAGAAGACAGATTAGATGATCGACAATTGAACAATCATCACCCAGTTTGCACCACAGATGTTCTGACCTTAGTCATCTGTGGCCATTAATTCAGTGAGTTTGACAGCTGTTGTCAATTTTATGATGAGAAAGTGTCAAAGTAAAGTAAACAACATCTGATGCAATCGCATGTAAGTTCGATTTGCCCCGATAGTTCTCCCTTTGGGATGTGTATAAAAAGGGATCGCACCCCCGCACCTTTGAGCGATCGCCGAGGAGAAGATCCTGAACCAAGACGATTCGAATCATCTGCTCTCGACTTACAGAGTTCGTAGTCCTCGATTGCCACTTCTAACGAGATAATGACTTAGAAACACTTATTTCCCTGTCTCTTAGTTTTAGATTAGATTTTAGACAGTAAACTTACGGTTATTGGACCTACGGAGACCCGAGTTTTAAGAGAGAACAGCGACCGTCTCTACTTATCGCGACACGTAATTATTATTATTACAATATCTTTATGTAGACTTTGTCTGTACTCAATTTGTATCGATCGTTTGTTAATTAAATATGTTTTTCTTATCCTTAATTATGTGTCATCCTTAAGTACGCCCGACACCTTGACACGACCTCGCTGTCACTCCCACTACATTACCCAAGCCATCCCCTGACAAAAAAACCGATAAGTGGGGAGAAGTTCGGCGCTGTAGCCCCTCGGTTTTTACATTTGATTTTGTAAATTATAATGGCATGTGCTAAAGAAATTATTATGATTATGTCGACTACATTTTTTTTACTTATAGCAAGGAATGAAGTCCGTTTACCAGCAAAATTGTAAGGTAAATCTCACTTTCTCTAACGTGAATAACAATTCAGAAGATAACGAACATTTGAAAGCTTTACTTATTATATGAGAAAAAAGTGTTGTCATGTTTTCAGTTCTTCAATATTCACAATTGTCAGTTACGTGAATTATGTAATTATACAATCAGTTTTTTCGTTAACTTTAATACGAAATTCACACCAAATATTATAATAAACGATTTTTTGAATAGTCTTGTATTTTAAATTTATAACTACAGTTATTTTTAATAAAATGATACATACGTCGATATCAAGAAAAAAAAAGTAATAATCTTCATGACTATTATGGAAGTAAGTGATGTTGTATCTTCCTTCTTTCACCGATTGAGCCAATTCCTGAAATGTCTGAGGAATGATTTCGGTTCCAGGATTAACCATGAACGATCGCAAAGTTCCAACATATGCTGATGTCAGGACAAATGAAATCAGGATCCAACAGCCAATCAGGATACGAAACGTTATGAGAAAATAGCGATCAATATCTGTATCTGGAAAATAAAAATAATAATATACGAAAATAATAGTTAAGTACTTACGAAAAGAACAAATATGTTTTAGTTTACGAAATTATCGATTTCTTATTAAACAAATACACAATTTCTGTAAGTATCATATGTAATATGACACAGTGGTCGCAGCATTTGCGCTAGAAAAAATCTAAAAATGTGAAATTAACTAAAATAATATTTTCGTTCTGAAATACAAGCCAGCGGGCTTGTATTCTAGAACGAAATTTACAAAATCGTTATTTTGTAAAATTTTTATAGGAAATTTACAAAATCGTTATTTTGTANATCGAAAAGAAAACGTGTTGTATTATCATTAAAAGACAAATTGAAGTATTTGTTTCGATTATCCGGATTTTTCCTTATCCGGACTACCTTCATCCCCAATTAGTCCGGATAATCGAGGTTCTACTGTACATATTAATAATTAAGATATGAAACGTACAGGTATGTTTGGAGTTTCAACACTTGCAAATACACAAGCTTGAAAATTCGTGCTTATATAAATTTTTTAATAATTATTCCTATTAAAATTATTATTAAATCTGTTCAGGAATATTTTTTCAGTGGTGCATTATAAGTTACTATGAAAACTACTGTGTAAGTTGTCAATATATGAAAACTACTGTGTAAGTTGTAATATATGTTTACATTGACGTTTCAATTAATCCGATGATGATACAATACAGGATGTACATTTTTTTTCCTTGTGTCATAAGTGATTCTTTTTCCTTTACAACCATCTTACTCACATCAGCAAGTGCAACCGACAAAGATATTGCTCAAAATGCCATAAATTTATATTTCTGTAGTATTTTTTATATTTTTTATTAGTTTTCTTTTTATTGTAGCGTATGATGTGCAAGAATAGGTCATAACTTTTAAAAGTTAATACACGCTCGCTTATTCAGCATACACTGTATTTTAATGTGATCTATTACGCTTTATCGTTTTCATGAAAAAGCTACTAATGTCCCCTGTGTTTTCATTTATTAGAATTTCGTTTTTGTGTATAACATTTTATATTAATGTACTATTTTCTTTTCCCTTGACACCAAAATAAATCTAGAATTATTATAAAACTTTCTCAGTCTACGAACGAGATCAGACAAACTCAGTTTACATGCCACATATTAACTATTATTAAAATGCTATAATTAGAGTAAATGGAAATAAGCTTTTCCAAAAAAAAAATAAGATGATAAATAGAAAGGATTGAAAAACAGAGTTTCTAACCCGAAATCAAAAAATAAAACTGACGTGTCATATAAATTTTTTCTGACATGCGACTTTAGAAAGGTGTGCCCTAAGTTTGTCAAGTCACGCGCATACGAACCCATATTCATTTTCGGCATATCCAGAATTATGTCATTCCTCTGTTTAAGAAATAGCCGAGTTGTACATGGATTCGTTTGAGCTTTTTTATTAATAATTTCTTGAGAAATTTTATTAATATGTTAATATTATATTTTATTTTTTTCTATTTCATTTGGAGAAACTGACGAAAATAATATAATACTATCATAACTTTCCAAACCTCGTTTTTAAATTTTTTTATATTTAATTATATATCTAGCCTATATAAAACTATATGATGATTATGTAAGGTTTTTTATAGACACCCTACGTAGTCCAGTTTTATATAATTTATTGCATTATCTATAGATATATTAAAGTGCAGCAGATGTCAACGGAAATAGCGAGTCACTCGGTTTTCAAGCAGTAAAACATAAATGGTTTAATAATGGAAATCCTCGATTTACTCTGATGTAATTATATAAACGACAGATATGTTAGGTAACTTCTTTCATGTTACATGCTCGAATTGAGAATGGGAATTAAAGAAATTATACGCGTAGAAAGATTTAATATGCTACTCAAACTCTAGTAGTAACTTTAATACCACGTGATTGTTTGTTGTGCCAAGAAAAATCAAATCGAACCACTAATGTCAACATTCGAAACATGAAACCTAAATACGTTGTCCATTACAAGCCGTATAACATAAATTAATTACAAGCGTGTTTCAATGTTCACTATGAAACAACGCTTTTTAGTATATTTAAATATATAACTATAGTTTATCATTTAGCATCTAGCTCTACATTTTTGGCTTTCGATCATTAATTTACATGCAAACAAATCAAAAACTTAACTCTCAACCTTGATTAATCACATTTTATGAGTATTGTTGTTCAGAAAAATAGAATGTAATAAGAATGTTAATCAGAATAAGAAACTAGTTTAACAGATACAGCATTATTACCTTAATTTACAAATATAATTAAAAATTAATTAACAATATGAAATGGCCTCACTGCATTTTCTGCTTATAATCATTTTTACCTTGTTTACAAGAATTTCTGTAATAAATACTACAAAAGAAATCAAATATCCTGCAAGTAATAAATAGAGTAGACCCGTAATATCGTCCACTTTCAGAGGTTCTTCATTATTAGTATCGATTGTCTTATCATCGTAGAAGGAGTCGATTCTTGTTTTTTCATGAAGAATGTCTCTATTAATTTTTTCAGTTAATCCGCATTGTTGAATACGATATACCCTGTTAAATATAAATGTATACTATTACTCTTCAGTATTAGACTTCTGTATATATAGAGTAAAACAGAGTTTCTNATATAATTTTACATGTAGCGGGTCATTTATCTACGATGTTTAATGACATTATGTAGAATTAACTGAATTATTTGTTTCGTTAATAACACACATTAAATATGATTTACACTCACGATCAATTTCCCTTAATTTAACCACCTAAATCTTTTCAATGCTGATCAGAACTTCTGAAAAATTATTAATTGACATTTGTGTGAGGATTTAGACTTTTTTGGGAGTTTTAAAAGCTTAAACCATTATAAAGTTTTTTTTATCATTATTTCTTTTCTTCCTTCAGTTTCCCCTTCCAGATAGGTTGCATTTAGACCTTATTACACATCAGTGTACTGCGTCACTTCGAAAGTTGACCTTTTAGACCAGTGTTTCTCA
Organism: Centruroides sculpturatus; assembly: GCF_000671375.1. NCBI lineage: Eukaryota > Metazoa > Arthropoda > Arachnida > Scorpiones > Buthidae > Centruroides > Centruroides sculpturatus. The sequence continues at coordinate 101,770 of NW_019385508.1, read as the reverse complement.
ACCTCTAACGAATTGTCGCCCCCTTCACTAATACCGTTACGTAGTATCGTCCCTTCACTACAAAATTCCGATGCCGAGGGACAAGGCTAACGCCAAATTCGTACTGCATTGAATAGACTAGTAACTAGTATAATTATTGTACATATAACGAATAAAATATCTAATTATTCTTTAATATAATGTTTCAGTATATTGCGCAGAAAATTGTTTTTCGCTTTAAAAAATATAAATTGTTTCTAATCGCCTCCTCAACATGGAAAAACGCCCACATGATGGCGATATCGTCCCCGTTGAGAAACACTGTTCTAGACTGTCAAAGACATTTAGGACGAACGAGGAAGTTTTCCCCTCACCACAGAAAATTCTCCAATTCCACTTTCGTTACAATGTACAAATAAGTAGCTAATTAACAGCAACCTCCACCTGTTACATGGTGGATAGGAGCCAAATGGTCACTTACTAGGGTAGACCTTACTGAATATAGCATCCCTTTCCTGCTACTGTCCAATCAAAACGATAAGAAGACAGATTAGATGATCGACAATTGAACAATCATCACCCAGGTTGCACCACAGATGTTCTGACCTTAGTCATCTGTGGCCATTAATTCAGTGAGTTTGACAGCTGTTGTCAATTTTATGATGAGAAAGTGTCAAAGTAAAGTAAACAACATCTGATGCAATCGCATGTAAGTTCGATTTGCCCCGATAGTTCTCCCTTTGGGATGTGTATAAAAAGGGATCGCACCCCCGCACCTTTGAGCGATCGCCGAGGAGAAGATCCTGAACCAAGACGATTCGAATCATCTGCTCTCGACTTACAGAGTTCGTAGTCCTCGATTGCCACTTCTAACGAGATAATGACTTAGAAACACTTATTTCCCTGTCTCTTAGTTTTAGATTAGATTTTAGACAGTAAACTTACGGTTATTGGACCTACGGAGACCCGAGTTTTAAGAGAGAACAGCGACCGTCTCTACTTATCGCGACACGTAATTATTATTATTACAATATCTTTATGTAGACTTTGTCTGGTTATGTACATATTTAGAAAAATACGGCCCATATTGTATACGGCCCATGTGGAATTTTCCATATTTTCCACATGGCCAGTCCGCCCCTGCATTAATTGCCTACTTGTGGCAAGTTACTTTCAATTTCTACCTCATTTGTTAAATATGTCATCGCTATTCTAAAGTGTTATGGAAGCTTCATGTTTTTGTTTTGCAATACCACGCTATAGTAATTGTTAAATTTATGATCATCTTCAGTTTATGCACTCCATAATCAACTAACGCAACGGAAAAGATGTTCTGTCATCTTGTGAAAAAATAAATACAATAAATTCTACATTTTACCAGATACATTAAACTAAAGCGCTAAAGTTATAAAGACGTATACAATTGGTTTAGCTGAAATAATGTGTGGTCAGAGGTTGATCGCTAGTCGATTCTTTTTAAAGAGAGACCGTAACTACTAATGCTCAGTGGTATTATCCACTAGAAAATTGTAAGAGTTAGAAACTCATTTTTATACTTACGTTTCAGAGATTTCTTCAACGTAATTCACTTTGACTAAGTTTATATCCATTAACTCAAATTTCGTAAAAAGTATGTCTTCTGAGAAGAAGACCTTTCCTTTTTGCTGGTTGGTCATTCTCAATTCAATATTCTGTCTTGATCCTATCACGGCGTGAGTTCCATTAAGTACTTTTTCAATTGGTTCTTTAATCATCTTGAAATAATTTTGAGTCACTTCAACATTTTCGTGAAGGATTGAAATGACATCATTTTTATTTATTATCGTCTAAAAATATATAAATAGATGAAATTCATGTAAATTAATATACACACACAACATTAATATTCTTATATAGGATCTAACTTGCAGTTGCAAATTTATAATGCTTTGGAATTTATGTATAAGCATATTTAATTATAACTATTTTCAAGATATTACAATAATTTCTGTTGTGAATTAACTGTTTCAGGCATTCAAAGTAACAGTGTTTTTGTAGGTGTAGATTTAGCTAGAGTATTTACGATGGATACTCTTATAAATTCAAAAATAAACACAACATTGTGTGTTTCAATTTAAATTAAGAAATATAATTTTACATGTAGCGGGTCATTTATCTACGATGTTTAATGACATTATGTAGAATTAACTGAATTATTTGTTTCGTTAATAACACACATTAAATATGATTTACACTCACGATCAATTTCCCTTAATTTAACCACCTAAATCTTTTCAATGCTGATCAGAACTTCTGAAAAATTATTAATTGACATTTGTGTGAGGATTTAGACTTTTTTGGGAGTTTTAAAAGCTTAAACCATTATAAAGTTTTTTTTATCATTATTTCTTTTCTTCCTTCAGTTTCCCCTTCCAGATAGGTTGCATTTAGACCTTATTACACATCAGTGTACTGCGTCACTTCGAAAGTTGACCTTTTAGACCAGTGTTTCTCAACCTCTAACGAATTGTCGCCCCCTTCACTAATACCGTTACGTAGTATCGTCCCTTCACTACAAAATTCCGATGCCGAGGGACAAGGCTAACGCCAAATTCGTACTGCATTGAATAGACTAGTAACTAGTATAATTATTGTACATATAACGAATAAAATATCTAATTATTCTTTAATATAATGTTTCAGTATATTGCGCAGAAAATTGTTTTTCGCTTTAAAAAATATAAATTGTTTCTAATCGCCTCCTCAACATGGAAAAACGCCCACATGATGGCGATATCGTCCCCGTTGAGAAACACTGTTCTAGACTGTCAAAGACATTTAGGACGAACGAGGAAGTTTTCCCCTCACCACAGAAAATTCTCCAATTCCACTTTCGTTACAATGTACAAATAAGTAGCTAATTAACAGCAACCTCCACCTGTTACATGGTGGATAGGAGCCAAATGGTCACTTACTAGGGTAGACCTTACTGAATATAGCATCCCTCTCCTGCTACTGTCCAATCAAAACGATAAGAAGACAGATTAGATGATCGACAATTGAACAATCATCACCCAGGTAGCACCACAGATGTTCTGACCTTAGTCATCTGTGGCCATTAATTCAGTGAGTTTGACAGCTGTTGTCAATTTTATGATGAGAAAGTGTCAAAGTAAAGTAAACAACATCTGATGCAATCGCATGTAAGTTCGATTTGCCCCGATAGTTCTCCCTTTGGGATGTGTATAAAAAGGGATCGCACCCCCGCACCTTTGAGCGATCGCCGAGGAGAAGATCCTGAACCAAGACGATTCGAATCATCTGCTCTCGACTTACAGAGTTCGTAGTCCTCGATTGCCACTTCTAACGAGATAATGACTTAGAAACACTTATTTCCCTGTCTCTTAGTTTTAGATTAGATTTTAGACAGTAAACTTACGGTTATTGGACCTACGGAGACCCGAGTTTTAAGAGAGAACAGCGACCGTCTCTACTTATCGCGACACGTAATTATTATTATTACAATATCTTTATGTAGACTTTGTCTGTACTCAATTTGTATCGATCGTTTGTTAATTAAATATGTTTTTCTTATCCTTAATTATGTGTCATCCTTAAGTACGCCCGACACCTTGACACGACCTCGCTGTCACTCCCACTACATTACCCAAGCCATCCCCTGACAAAAAAACCGATAAGTGGGGAGAAGTTCGGCGCTGTAGCCCCTCGGTTTTTACATTTGATTTTGTAAATTATAATGGCATGTGCTAAAGAAATTATTATGATTATGTCGACTACATTTTTTTTACTTATAGCAAGGAATGAAGTCCGTTTACCAGCAAAATTGTAAGGTAAATCTCACTTTCTCTAACGTGAATAACAATTCAGAAGATAACGAACATTTGAAAGCTTTACTTATTATATGAGAAAAAAGTGTTGTCATGTTTTCAGTTCTTCAATATTCACAATTGTCAGTTACGTGAATTATGTAATTATACAATCAGTTTTTTCGTTAACTTTAATACGAAATTCACACCAAATATTATAATAAACGATTTTTTGAATAGTCTTGTATTTTAAATTTATAACTACAGTTATTTTTAATAAAATGATACATACGTCGATATCAAGAAAAAAAAAGTAATAATCTTCATGACTATTATGGAAGTAAGTGATGTTGTATCTTCCTTCTTTCACCGATTGAGCCAATTCCTGAAATGTCTGAGGAATGATTTCGGTTCCAGGATTAACCATGAACGATCGCAAAGTTCCAACATATGCTGATGTCAGGACAAATGAAATCAGGATCCAACAGCCAATCAGGATACGAAACGTTATGAGAAAATAGCGATCAATATCTGTATCTGGAAAATAAAAATAATAATATACGAAAATAATAGTTAAGTACTTACGAAAAGAACAAATATGTTTTAGTTTACGAAATTATCGATTTCTTATTAAACAAATACACAATTTCTGTAAGTATCATATGTAATATGACACAGTGGTCGCAGCATTTGCGCTAGAAAAAATCTAAAAATGTGAAATTAACTAAAATAATATTTTCGTTCTGAAATACAAGCCAGCGGGCTTGTATTCTAGAACGAAATTTACAAAATCGTTATTTTGTAAAATTTTTATAGGAAATTTACAAAATCGTTATTTTGTAAATTTCCTATAAAAATTAACGAAAGTAAAAAAAAACAAAATTATAAACGAACAGATGTAAATATACTTATGACACTAATTATTATCTAAAATTATTAAAAATCATGACATCAGAATTCATTACTTAGGCCTATACACATTTTCGTAATATATTCGTTCAATAAAATTTAATGTCGTGCAGAGGATAATAATACTCACCTTGTCGAAAAAAGTTTCTCAATATAATCCAAAATAAAGTAGAGAATCTCGGCATTTCCTTGTTTCTATACTCATTTTCTTTTTTTATTATTACATACGAAGTTAACAAGATAATAAAAAGAGAAAAAGGTATACAAATCCAAATCTGAAATAAAAATTTTCAAAATTATTTTGTATACAGTATTTTAAAATAGGGATGTTTTTATAATACAGTAAAACCTGCAATAATGGACATCTGTAAATTGCAGCTGTTTGTTTATCTATCTTCTCCTGTATATAAAATAACCTCCAAACAAAGACGACTTTATACAAAATTTACATGTTCGTTTGAGAGGGCGTTGTTGAGAGGATCTGAAGCATATTATTTTATACAGATTTAAAATTATAAAAAGGAAAATCGTAGGCATATTTACTTTGGTTAAAAAATTGAAGTTTTTGATTTTTTTATTAAACATTATATTAAATATACGTGTTGTTTTGTTATATTTCACACGGATTTGTAATAGCCTAACAGTAGCCAAATAGATTACACTACTGAACTCCTGTAGTTGGATCCGAGTTTGTTCTTCGCCAACGTTCGGGCCGCGTTGTTTTTCTACTTTTCTTCTAATATCTATCACGATCATAGAATAGATTTTGATATTTATGTGTTGATTAAACTATAAATATTTTCCCTGAAAGCGTATTTTCCTTAGCATATGGCTAAAGTTCTGTATTGATTTATACTACCAATCAGTAAATCCGATACGTAATCAAATATTTAATATTTCTTAAGTCATGTAAATTTCGAAGCGTATAATGAAGTATGTGTTTTTTAATTAATATATAGAGAAAATAATATTTTTTGAAACATTACCATTACATCGAAAGGTTTTACCAAGATAAAGGCTTTATCTAATGGTTTTGCTGCACGTATTGCAAATATAGTTGGATTATGACTTATGGAAGAATAAGACATGTAAGTTTTTCTCATTCGATAATTTCCAATCTCGATGTCTGCCTAATGAATAACATTAAATTATTAAAATATATATTAAGAAAATATAACTGCTGAAAATAGTTTGTTTACCTCCAGTAAAAATTCGATTTCCAACCTTAAAGGACACAAACAAAATGTATTTAACACATATAATATGAGTAACTTATACTACATGAAAGACAACATACTTAGAATGAAGACAATCAGTTAACAGGTCAACATATCTCCTAATAAATGTTTCCTTCTTGTTATCTTCGGCAATTTCCTAGAAAACAAGTTATTATTGTTATTTAATTTTATATATTATTGTTTGTAAGTTTATAGTTTAAATTTCACTTTAAATTTTCAATAGTTCTTTCTCTTTGTTTTAGGAAATATTTTTCTGTAAACACAAATAACTAAAAAATGCTTTAGATGAATTACATGACTATAATATTATTATAAAGCAGATTATGAATTAGAAATATTTTCAATAGAAAGTTACTCGAATATTTAATATGTCTTAAAACGAAACTCAAAAAAAGGCGCTACAATATGTTGTATGTATCAGATTGCTTTGCATTTATAATATTAACTTTTTTTATATGTATTAATAAATTGTTAAATAATCTTTGTTACTGTCTGAAAATGAGCCATCTGCTACTAATTGTATTTTATCAAACATTAATAAAATAAGAACTATTAACATTAAAGCAACTATTACAATATACATAGTAGTAGTGGTTTGGGAAGCTTTATCACAAAATTAATTTCAGATGTCAATAAATNTAGACTTCTGTATATATAGAGTACATTACTTTAGTAGGGAAACATATTGAAGATATTTCAGTTACTTAAATTATTCAAAAAGCATTTTCACCGTGAAATTGTTAAATTTTTGTACTGTTCAAGCACATCATGTATTAAATAAAAGCATTAAATAAAGAAGTAACTAAAAAATTTTATGATTACTCCAATATCACGATTTAAATTAAAAATATTGCACTTTCAATTATTTATTCTCATCTGTAAACACTTAAATAGTAGCTCTTTCGTTATTTGCCATAAAGAAAGTACGTCAAAAACTAACTTTTTTTGTAGATTAAATAAATTTTATGTGAAATTTAAAAAAGTCAATATTACATTATTATCTTGGAGCGTTTTACAAAGTTTTACTAATATTCAGCGATTGACTGGATAAAACTACTGAACAATAGTAGGTGAACGCTCCTTTACATCTAATCATTGGAATGCCTACATGTAAATTCGCCTGTATTATTGTAAGTGTACGACATCTAAACAATAGACATACATAGTAACATAATAAAGGAGAATCTGAAATATATATTATGAATTTTGCTTGTTCTATTACCGTATTATAATCCCATGATGATATTTGTTTAGCATGGTATAAATTTATTTTAGTATGAAAATAAAAACTGCTTTTTAGTTTTTACTGATAGAAAAAGACGACATGATGTTAGCGAAGCAATGAAAAATTAATTTTTCTATTGATAATATACATACAATATACAATATCAATCATTATTTTTAAATATGACATTGTAGGAAAAATCATAGTTTGATGATCTGTTTTAAGAAATTTATAATTTTATATAAATGTTATAAAATTTCTATGTACGCCATTACATGTGATACTTGAACATTTGCGGAGTTTCGCATATGTGGTACGTTCTGGCATCAATTGCTGGCATATACCTAGAAAAAATGCAGTTCGTTTGGATTATTAATATAAATATTTTATAATTTATACACGAATTATGAATTCAACTGGTGTATTAATTAATGAATGTTATACATTAATTCAGGGGCGGACTGGCCCTAAAATTTTTGTGTGTGGAAAATTTATTCCCAGCCCAGCCCACAAATAAAAATATGTATTTATCTATTTATATTTAAATATATTCAAAATACAACATTGACAAAAATTACAATAAGCACAAGTCTATATTCTACAATATTAATTTTTTATTTAGAAGTTTGCTTTGTTGAGCAATAATATTAATGACATCATCAGAATGTATTTCGTTTAAAAAATCCTTCTCTACTAACATTAACACGAAGGCTTCTAGATTTTCTTGCGAGATACTTATAAGTATTATAGCCTGCTTTTAATAAATTTTAAAATAGAAAAGCTTTGTTCATCGGACACTTGTGTTACAGACATAGATAGCAGATATTTGTATGCTTGACCAAGTATAGAATAAGCGCCACTTAACATGCTATATCTAAATAATATATTATAACAACAAATAGAGCAATTTTTGCAAGCAATGCAGTAAGAGGATAAAATCGCATCTTTATTAGTTTCTACTTGATCATCAGTAGAATGTTCATTTTCGTTTAATTTTATAAAAGTTACATTGACATTTTTCATTAAAATATTCCATGACAATTTAAAATGTTGCAATTCTGAAATAATATTGTGTTGAGTAGCTACTGGATTAAACTGTATTAAAATACTGCTTAATTTTTTAAATGCGTTTTCAGGAATATTTAGTGACGGTCCCGTAAATTTTGGTCTAATGTGCTTTGAACTCGCTGTAAGATGACAGTCGAACTCTCCCCGGTTGCTCTCTCTCCTGCTTTCCCTGATCTAGATCGAGGACGTGTGAATTTGGTCCGGGAATGCAACAATTAAATCGAGTTACATTCGTTCCTGTTTACGAAATAAACCGTCGATATATTAGCTTTAGCTCCACAACCAGTTTTCCATTGCAGGAGGTGGGTCCCGGCCTCACACTACAAAATAGATTATTTTTAATTAAATTGTTTGGAATACAAAGAAATTATTATTGAATAACATTTTTTACTTGCCTAAAATTAAGGAAATAATATAAGTGGCCATTAAATTTGTTATGACTACAATCATTGCTTTGGTGGCTAGTTACAAAACTAATACTGTAACGTGCATTTCTATAGTTTAGCATTAAGATTCATAGGAGTGGTGAACAGTTTCTAGCAATGTAAAAAAATGACCAATTTTCTCTGTTTAGAACAGCGTTTCTCAACCTCTAACGAATCGTCGCCCCCTTCAACGTAGTATCGCCCCGTTCACTCCAAAATTCCGATTCCGAGGGCCAACGCTAACGCTGAATTCATACTGCATTGAATAGACTAGTCACTAGTATAATGTTATTTGTTTGATTATTGTACAGTACGATATAACGAATAAAATATCTAAATATTCTTAATATAATGTTTTACTATATCGCCCAGAAAATTTTTTTCGCCCCCCAAAATATAAATTGTTACTAATCGTCCCCTCAACATGGAAAAACGCCCACATGGGGGCGATATGCCCCGTTGAGAAACACTGGTTTAGAAGGTAGTTTTAATTATTTTTCTCCTAGGATGCTTTCTGTTTGGGCCGAATCGAGTGTTTGACTCAGATCGGCCGAACTAATTTAACTTCGGACACGGGTAGCGCCGGGTAAAATAATACAGGCCTACACATATACCTGTATTATACCTAAAAATTGTAATTTACCTTACATAACAAAAAAATAAATGAATTTTTACAAATTAAACTTAACCAAACGGTACGTTATGTACATATTTAGAAAAATACGGCCCATATTGTATACGGCCCATGTGGAATTTTCCATATTTTCCACATGGCCAGTCCGCCCCTGCATTAATTGCCTACTTGTGGCAAGTTACTTTCAATTTCTACCTCATTTGTTAAATATGTCATCGCTATTCTAAAGTGTTATGGAAGCTTCATGTTTTTGTTTTGCAATACCACGCTATAGTAATTGTTAAATTTATGATCATCTTCAGTTTATGCACTCCATAATCAACTAACGCAACGGAAAAGATGTTCTGTCATCTTGTGAAAAAATAAATACAATAAATTCTACATTTTACCAGATACATTAAACTAAAGCGCTAAAGTTATAAAGACGTATACAATTGGTTTAGCTGAAATAATGTGTGGTCAGAGGTTGATCGCTAGTCGATTCTTTTTAAAGAGAGACCGTAACTACTAATGCTCAGTGGTATTATCCACTAGAAAATTGTAAGAGTTAGAAACTCATTTTTATACTTACGTTTCAGAGATTTCTTCAACGTAATTCACTTTGACTAAGTTTATATCCATTAACTCAAATTTCGTAAAAAGTATGTCTTCTGAGAAGAAGACCTTTCCTTTTTGCTGGTTGGTCATTCTCAATTCAATATTCTGTCTTGATCCTATCACGGCGTGAGTTCCATTAAGTACTTTTTCAATTGGTTCTTTAATCATCTTGAAATAATTTTGAGTCACTTCAACATTTTCGTGAAGGATTGAAATGACATCATTTTTATTTATTATCGTCTAAAAATATATAAATAGATGAAATTCATGTAAATTAATATACACACACAACATTAATATTCTTATATAGGATCTAACTTGCAGTTGCAAATTTATAATGCTTTGGAATTTATGTATAAGCATATTTAATTATAACTATTTTCAAGATATTACAATAATTTCTGTTGTGAATTAACTGTTTCAGGCATTCAAAGTAACAGTGTTTTTGTAGGTGTAGATTTAGCTAGAGTATTTACGATGGATACTCTTATAAATTCAAAAATAAACACAACATTGTGTGTTTCAATTTAAATTAAGAAATATAATTTTACATGTAGCGGGTCATTTATCTACGATGTTTAATGACATTATGTAGAATTAACTGAATTATTTGTTTCGTTAATAACACACATTAAATATGATTTACACTCACGATCAATTTCCCTTAATTTAACCACCTAAATCTTTTCAATGCTGATCAGAACTTCTGAAAAATTATTAATTGACATTTGTGTGAGGATTTAGACTTTTTTGGGAGTTTTAAAAGCTTAAACCATTATAAAGTTTTTTTTATCATTATTTCTTTTCTTCCTTCAGTTTCCCCTTCCAGATAGGTTGCATTTAGACCTTATTACACATCAGTGTACTGCGTCACTTCGAAAGTTGACCTTTTAGACCAGTGTTTCTCAACCTCTAACGAATTGTCGCCCCCTTCACTAATACCGTTACGTAGTATCGTCCCTTCACTACAAAATTCCGATGCCGAGGGACAAGGCTAACGCCAAATTCGTACTGCATTGAATAGACTAGTAACTAGTATAATTATTGTACATATAACGAATAAAATATCTAATTATTCTTTAATATAATGTTTCAGTATATTGCGCAGAAAATTGTTTTTCGCTTTAAAAAATATAAATTGTTTCTAATCGCCTCCTCAACATGGAAAAACGCCCACATGATGGCGATATCGTCCCCGTTGAGAAACACTGTTCTAGACTGTCAAAGACATTTAGGACGAACGAGGAAGTTTTCCCCTCACCACAGAAAATTCTCCAATTCCACTTTCGTTACAATGTACAAATAAGTAGCTAATTAACAGCAACCTCCACCTGTTACATGGTGGATAGGAGCCAAATGGTCACTTACTAGGGTAGACCTTACTGAATATAGCATCCCTCTCCTGCTACTGTCCAATCAAAACGATAAGAAGACAGATTAGATGATCGACAATTGAACAATCATCACCCAGGTAGCACCACAGATGTTCTGACCTTAGTCATCTGTGGCCATTAATTCAGTGAGTTTGACAGCTGTTGTCAATTTTATGATGAGAAAGTGTCAAAGTAAAGTAAACAACATCTGATGCAATCGCATGTAAGTTCGATTTGCCCCGATAGTTCTCCCTTTGGGATGTGTATAAAAAGGGATCGCACCCCCGCACCTTTGAGCGATCGCCGAGGAGAAGATCCTGAACCAAGACGATTCGAATCATCTGCTCTCGACTTACAGAGTTCGTAGTCCTCGATTGCCACTTCTAACGAGATAATGACTTAGAAACACTTATTTCCCTGTCTCTTAGTTTTAGATTAGATTTTAGACAGTAAACTTACGGTTATTGGACCTACGGAGACCCGAGTTTTAAGAGAGAACAGCGACCGTCTCTACTTATCGCGACACGTAATTATTATTATTACAATATCTTTATGTAGACTTTGTCTGTACTCAATTTGTATCGATCGTTTGTTAATTAAATATGTTTTTCTTATCCTTAATTATGTGTCATCCTTAAGTACGCCCGACACCTTGACACGACCTCGCTGTCACTCCCACTACATTACCCAAGCCATCCCCTGACAAAAAAACCGATAAGTGGGGAGAAGTTCGGCGCTGTAGCCCCTCGGTTTTTACATTTGATTTTGTAAATTATAATGGCATGTGCTAAAGAAATTATTATGATTATGTCGACTACATTTTTTTTACTTATAGCAAGGAATGAAGTCCGTTTACCAGCAAAATTGTAAGGTAAATCTCACTTTCTCTAACGTGAATAACAATTCAGAAGATAACGAACATTTGAAAGCTTTACTTATTATATGAGAAAAAAGTGTTGTCATGTTTTCAGTTCTTCAATATTCACAATTGTCAGTTACGTGAATTATGTAATTATACAATCAGTTTTTTCGTTAACTTTAATACGAAATTCACACCAAATATTATAATAAACGATTTTTTGAATAGTCTTGTATTTTAAATTTATAACTACAGTTATTTTTAATAAAATGATACATACGTCGATATCAAGAAAAAAAAAGTAATAATCTTCATGACTATTATGGAAGTAAGTGATGTTGTATCTTCCTTCTTTCACCGATTGAGCCAATTCCTGAAATGTCTGAGGAATGATTTCGGTTCCAGGATTAACCATGAACGATCGCAAAGTTCCAACATATGCTGATGTCAGGACAAATGAAATCAGGATCCAACAGCCAATCAGGATACGAAACGTTATGAGAAAATAGCGATCAATATCTGTATCTGGAAAATAAAAATAATAATATACGAAAATAATAGTTAAGTACTTACGAAAAGAACAAATATGTTTTAGTTTACGAAATTATCGATTTCTTATTAAACAAATACACAATTTCTGTAAGTATCATATGTAATATGACACAGTGGTCGCAGCATTTGCGCTAGAAAAAATCTAAAAATGTGAAATTAACTAAAATAATATTTTCGTTCTGAAATACAAGCCAGCGGGCTTGTATTCTAGAACGAAATTTACAAAATCGTTATTTTGTAAAATTTTTATAGGAAATTTACAAAATCGTTATTTTGTAAATTTCCTATAAAAATTAACGAAAGTAAAAAAAAACAAAATTATAAACGAACAGATGTAAATATACTTATGACACTAATTATTATCTAAAATTATTAAAAATCATGACATCAGAATTCATTACTTAGGCCTATACACATTTTCGTAATATATTCGTTCAATAAAATTTAATGTCGTGCAGAGGATAATAATACTCACCTTGTCGAAAAAAGTTTCTCAATATAATCCAAAATAAAGTAGAGAATCTCGGCATTTCCTTGTTTCTATACTCATTTTCTTTTTTTATTATTACATACGAAGTTAACAAGATAATAAAAAGAGAAAAAGGTATACAAATCCAAATCTGAAATAAAAATTTTCAAAATTATTTTGTATACAGTATTTTAAAATAGGGATGTTTTTATAATACAGTAAAACCTGCAATAATGGACATCTGTAAATTGCAGCTGTTTGTTTATCTATCTTCTCCTGTATATAAAATAACCTCCAAACAAAGACGACTTTATACAAAATTTACATGTTCGTTTGAGAGGGCGTTGTTGAGAGGATCTGAAGCATATTATTTTATACAGATTTAAAATTATAAAAAGGAAAATCGTAGGCATATTTACTTTGGTTAAAAAATTGAAGTTTTTGATTTTTTTATTAAACATTATATTAAATATACGTGTTGTTTTGTTATATTTCACACGGATTTGTAATAGCCTAACAGTAGCCAAATAGATTACACTACTGAACTCCTGTAGTTGGATCCGAGTTTGTTCTTCGCCAACGTTCGGGCCGCGTTGTTTTTCTACTTTTCTTCTAATATCTATCACGATCATAGAATAGATTTTGATATTTATGTGTTGATTAAACTATAAATATTTTCCCTGAAAGCGTATTTTCCTTAGCATATGGCTAAAGTTCTGTATTGATTTATACTACCAATCAGTAAATCCGATACGTAATCAAATATTTAATATTTCTTAAGTCATGTAAATTTCGAAGCGTATAATGAAGTATGTGTTTTTTAATTAATATATAGAGAAAATAATATTTTTTGAAACATTACCATTACATCGAAAGGTTTTACCAAGATAAAGGCTTTATCTAATGGTTTTGCTGCACGTATTGCAAATATAGTTGGATTATGACTTATGGAAGAATAAGACATGTAAGTTTTTCTCATTCGATAATTTCCAATCTCGATGTCTGCCTAATGAATAACATTAAATTATTAAAATATATATTAAGAAAATATAACTGCTGAAAATAGTTTGTTTACCTCCAGTAAAAATTCGATTTCCAACCTTAAAGGACACAAACAAAATGTATTTAACACATATAATATGAGTAACTTATACTACATGAAAGACAACATACTTAGAATGAAGACAATCAGTTAACAGGTCAACATATCTCCTAATAAATGTTTCCTTCTTGTTATCTTCGGCAATTTCCTAGAAAACAAGTTATTATTGTTATTTAATTTTATATATTATTGTTTGTAAGTTTATAGTTTAAATTTCACTTTAAATTTTCAATAGTTCTTTCTCTTTGTTTTAGGAAATATTTTTCTGTAAACACAAATAACTAAAAAATGCTTTAGATGAATTACATGACTATAATATTATTATAAAGCAGATTATGAATTAGAAATATTTTCAATAGAAAGTTACTCGAATATTTAATATGTCTTAAAACGAAACTCAAAAAAAGGCGCTACAATATGTTGTATGTATCAGATTGCTTTGCATTTATAATATTAACTTTTTTTATATGTATTAATAAATTGTTAAATAATCTTTGTTACTGTCTGAAAATGAGCCATCTGCTACTAATTGTATTTTATCAAACATTAATAAAATAAGAACTATTAACATTAAAGCAACTATTACAATATACATAGTAGTAGTGGTTTGGGAAGCTTTATCACAAAATTAATTTCAGATGTCAATAAATTAAAATTGCAAATAAAGATTTGTTAAATGAAATTATTTCTGATCACGAAATTAATTTAATTCTAACAATAAGACTGTATTAGTTATTAAATTTAAATTAAATTTATTTTATTTTAACAATAAATTTAATTATTAAAATGTTTTTATACCTTTGAATTAATACAGTATATTCTTTCTAATTATTACAAAATTAATCTGCAATAATTTCAGATCAAAAATCTCTCGAATAAATTAAAATTATAAATATTTAGAAACCTTTTTATTTCATATTAGTTTTTATAAAATATCTTGAAACAATAATCATTTCAAATATAATAATTTCAGGTCAAATGATCAGCAATAATAATTTTAGTATTTAGAAAACTTCTCAATTCATTTCATTTTTTTAGTTTTCATAAAATATCTTGTAACAATAAAGCTGTATTAATTATTAAATGTTTTTATAAATTTGAATTAAATTAATTTTATTTTAACAATAAATTGCTGGCCAAGTTTTATCTGTTATGCGAATCCGTGTTATACGAAACAAAGAACTAATACGAAAAGGAGGGTTAGGTTCTAAAAATTAAAAAATATGCTAGTATATTTTCATAATTAAGATAAATATCTTCATTAAAATTGTTTAAGTAATACATATTATTATAAATTAAACAATGATTTTTTCGTCATCACTAAAAACACTATTAATTAACCGAGAGCGTTTTCTTTTTGGCAAGTTATCCTTATTTTCTGAGCATTTTTCTGCATTATCTTCAGATCCATGCTTTACCTTTTGCAAAAAGTCTGTGATTTTAGATTGCTTGTTTCTAGTTAAAAGGTCTTTATAAATTTCCTTATATGGTGCTAAGCAGTTATGAAGAATAAAGAAAGTATGGAATAAGTGGAAAACATCTGGCAACACAAAATGAGAAGCGTCAAGATCTGGCAACACTGAAACAAGTTTCGAGAAGGACCATGTGTATCGACAGAAGGCAAGAAAAGAAAATTTACGTACTTAAGTAATAATAGTTCACAAAAATAATAATTTTCGTGAACTATTATTACTTAAGTATGTAAAAATTTATTACATTTCATGTTGTATGACGGTTTTACCTAATTCTCGAACCGTGTTAGAGTGAATCCGTGCTATAGAAATTCCATGTTATACGAGGGTTACCTGTACTACAAATAGGTGCCAGTGTAAAACAAACATAATATTGTGTAATTCGAAATGCCACCACAGTACATCCGGTAGTTAAAGTGTAGTTAGGTAACTCCAACGGCAGTGTTTCGATTAGGTTGGCTTGGCTTGGTTAACTACATTGTTAGTATATATTTCCTTTTTTTTCGTTTGTTCAAGAACTACCGTTAATCAAAAACTAGTGACGTTAAACAATGGGCGGTCTAACAGCGGCTCTCCTCCGGGAGGAATCAGCCGGGAGCACGAACAGTTCGAAGTGCCGACATGGGGGTTACTTAGATACACTTTGATTAACCCAGTAAAAATAAATAAAAGATTTAATATTTTATATGTTACACTAAGAAACACAAACAATGGCCTGGCCTGGCAAATCCGTGGTTCGTCACATTAAATTGTGTGGCCCTCTAAGAAATATTATATATCAATTAAAACTTTCGTTTTCTGTTTTGCGTATACCAAAACAATTAAATAAATGATAATTTGCATGTGTCATTGTTATAACGCGCAAGTGCGAGTACGACCTCTTGGTATAACAATGAAAACTTATAGATTTTGCATTTGTAGATTTTGTTTTACTTTTTTAAAAGCATGTTTGCCAAAATTGTGGCCCATTGTAATGTTATGCGTGATCAAAGTGGCCCGCGAAACAATTTGGGTTGGCCAGGCCTGACTTAAATAATAATTCTAAATCAGTTCAACATAGGACAAACTAGTAAAGCCGAAAGAATTTAGGCCGAACTAGATTGTCCTAAGCTAAACTAGTATATACTTACACGTGTAGGATAAACTGGTTTGGCCTGAAATCGGGTTTGGCTGGTAACATTTATATTCTGTTTATAATTCTGTTATTTATTTTGTTTTTTATTCTGTTATATACAGTCGATCCCCCTATAAGACGGTAGATACGTTCTGTTCTTTATGAATGAATTTTGTAGAAATCACAGACAATCACAGCCCGACACGTGTCAAGTTTACGGACTAAGGCTGTTTGAAAGGTTTTCTTCTATAAAATTAATCGATTCTTAGACTAATCAGACTCAACATTTCTAAAATACGTATATATTTTTTTGAAAATAATCCGTATAAACCACACTATAAACAAAAAATTGTACGATTACTTACCTAGTGTGCACCATTCGACATCGCCGTTGCTCAAGCTTGTTTTCGTCGCGGAACAGCTCAGCAAACCGCGGCCGCGATTTCTGATGTTATTTTTCTGCGAAAACTTCGCTGAACTTTGGAGACATCATTAATATAAATAATTTTAATCGCCGTTGAATAAGAAATGTTTCTTTCACAAGAAATGTATAAAATTACAGTACTGTATTAGACTTACGGTACCTAATTTACATACTGTACAGACGATAGTTAGCCTAAACTCTCCGTAGCGTGGCGCTACGCGGCGGAAAATATATATATAATTATAATAAAGTTACAATAAATTAAGTTAATATATAATTATATATACAGTACCTAATTTATATATAATTAATATATAATTATATGTACAGTACCTAATTTATATATAATTATATGTACGGACAAAACAAAACTCAATTTACATGCCTAAACTGTCCGTAGCGTAGCGCTGGACGGCGGGAAAATAGTTTCTCTGTCTGATGACGTTTTACGTAATTATAAGAGTTTTTTTACCGTTGTTTACGGATAGCGCTACAATTTTTTCGCAGTCTTATAAGAATCGTAATTATAAAAACCAGTCTTATAGGGGAATCTACTGTATATATATATATAACAATATTTAGCATACATAAAGTCGGTAAAAGGTATGAATGTATTATGCAAAAAAATCGATGGTGAGTGTAACATCATATAAAATATCATGTACAGTACAGTACATTAAAACACGAATATTTTAAAACTAAATTACAGTGAATTGTAAACATACATTAAAATTTATATTGTATTTGAAATACTACAACATTATATGTACACAATTTTATAGTTTAAGTTGTAAAAGATAAAATAATTATACGTTAAATTTTATTATACTTACGTTATCAAAATCAAATTTTATTTTGTCCGGTATTAACGATTTCGTTTCAATTATTTTTGTCCTATTGTACATATTACAAGAAGTCATATTGTAATCTTTGCACTGAAACAATTTAATAAAAATAAATGTTTCAGAAAATAAATAAATAAATAAATAGGTTAATAATATATAATTACAATAATAATAACAATAAGTGAGCTTAATAACATAGTTCCCCTTCCTACCCACCCTCGAGGCTGTCTCGAGCGTGGTCCTTAGTGTTACAAAAAACCGGTCCTTAAGGCCATTTTTAATAAAAATTATTTTTTGGATGTTTTTTGTCTCCAAATTTTTTCAAAATTTTTTCCTTGCGCAAAAATATTTTATGGCGATTTTAATCAACATTTAATGACTCAGAATTCACGCTTAATTGTTTTTTAATGGGAGTTTTTTATAAAATTTAATTCATGGTTCCTAAGTTGTAGTGCATGGATTTGACTTCGGTAAAGTTATTTAAAGCTAGTTTCTGATGTCAAAAACGACCTCCGAAAGTTTTTAAATTTTTTAATTAATATATTTTGTTTTATATAAATTTAATTAATTAGGAGGGTCGGAAATCGCAATAAAATTTTTAATTTTTTAAAAATATTTAAAAATATAGGCCTATTTCGTATTCACCCTACTTTAAACCTTTGTCCTCCCGAGATGTCTATGAAAATTCCTCGGGAAATCTGACTCCAGCTGTGTTCAAGGTCACCCAGCTGTGTAAACAATGACTCATGGATGTTAAATTTCGCAGAAAGGCGAAACAAAGGGAGTTAAAGTTGATAGCTTTTTCTTCAAAATTAACGCATTACTTTCGTTTTTTTTCAGTTTTAATTATTTTTTATGCTTAATTAAAGATATTAAAAAAAGTGGACAAAAAGGGGTTAATGTCATTGACAAAAGTGAGTCGAACTAGTTATAACGCAAGTTATTTTCCATTAAAGCAATAACTTACCAAAGTGGAAAGTCCATAAATGAATCTAAACGATCAAATAATTTCAAGGAATTTTTAGGGAATGGTGTTCTTCAGCTATGTCGATCGATTTCAACAATCTATATGCCTCCATTGTGAATTTGGCTGAACTAATGATGACCATAAAACGACTGTATTTTGATGCCCAAGAAATCAAATAATTTTACATTTACAGAGGTAGCCATAATTAAAACATTTCTGTTCAAATTACATTATACCTGTAACTGATAATCGGATTTACACCAAAATTTATATATAGACTATGCATAGAATGAGAAAATAAATATATAAAGAAGAAAAAGAGTTTAAATCTTTCCAATAGATGGCTTTTCACAAAACTTTACACAATCATTCAATTTTCTTCAACGCTACAAAATCTCATGTATTGTTTACCTAATGGGCATTCTTTTTTGACGAATGTTTACTGATTAACAAAATACTTTTCAATGTGTGACCTACTGCTATAGTTTTAAATTTCATGATGATTGTTTGGTGGTTTACATTTGATTGCAATTATGTTTCAATGATGAATTGCAGGTTCAGTATAATACTATCATTTAAGTATTCGAAAGTTGCGACATTTCTGAGCAATTTATAGAAAGTGTTTCCTTTCGAAAGTTTTCAACTAAATTTTTTTTTGCAATCTATTTCGGCATTTGTTGACATAAGCGTGCCTAACGCTATATACGAGTATATATAAAAAAGCAACTTACAAGAAATCTACGCTGACCGTTGTTTCTCATTAAAGTCAGTAGGAAACCATCAGTTAACTCTGTGAGTTAATCTTACGATTGCGTGTCGTGTAAGTGACGTAGAGTTAGAGTTAAACTGTTCTATGCCCCCTGGCTCCTTACAAATATATGGTAATGTGGGTATTACCTACAATAATGATAATCGCTTTGATAAAATATGAAATATAATTATTTTGTTTATAAAGGTCGAGGAATGATATTAGTGATGAAGCTTACAGGTTTGTGCTTTTCTAACCGATGTTGTAGTCAATTCACGTTATCAGTTTAACCGAATAATCGCCTTAAACAATTGGGTTATAAATACGCTATTAATAATGATTAGATACTAAATAATTCGGTACTAGAAGTAGGAGTTAATAATCATTTCTTATTTATATTAATAATTAAGACTGAATTTTGCTCAGTGCTCAGACAATTGTATGACTTTTGCACTTAGATTTTTAAAAAATGTTTATTTCTATACCTTTTTTGTGGAATGGAAATCAAAAGGGTTCGAATCTCTTCTATGTGAGCGTAATTTAAAAGACAACAGTTATTTGATATTCAAGAACAGTTATTACTTATTAGGAGAGACCGGGGCAAGATCGGCATGTTAAGCTTTACTTAAATTTTGTGTAATACATACTGCTGTAAACTGAAAAAAAAGCTTTGCATATTGTCTATTGGAATGTTACCTTACTATAAAACTGGTTAAAATTAGTTTGAAAATAAAAATAATTAAAATAATTACAACTTTACAAGAAGAGAGAAATTGAAGAAGTTGCCCCGGGTATAGGGGCAAGATCGGCAACTTCTCTCTTTTTGTAAAGTTGTAATTATTTTAATTATTTTTATTAAAGTTGCCCCTGGTATAGGGGCAACAGTAATGGGGCAAGATAGGCACGTATATAAAATTATGTTATTAACAATGTATAAGTTGGAATTCACTATTAAAACAAAGAAATACAAATCCAACACCCATTTAATATTATTACAACGAAATGCAAGTTCAAAGACATATATACATGAATAACAAATGCAAACATGTTTTCATTTATCATCTGTTTGATTTTTATCCTTTGCTTCTAATGTGGCTTTATGTTGCCGATCTTACCCCGCTAGTCATGATTTCGAAACATTAAGTACAACCCTGAGAACAGAATGCCAAGCCACGATCTGGCCACGTGAATAAGTTGAAGTTACATCCTTCTAACAGGAAAAGTAACTTTCGTTATCATGGAATTATAACAAAACCTGCCAATTCAATATAAATAGAAAAAAAAATATTATATGGAATTGAACGAAAATGAATATTTGCTTAATAATTCAACTACTCTTGTTGGAGAACAATAAAAACACTACACTCAACAAGCCACCAATAAAACTCAACTGCCTAACCTATAACCAAAGTCTCCTTTTAATTTGCTTTTAAAAAAAAGCGCTTGACAAACTTGCCCCGCATGCCGAAGTTTCCCCGGTTTCCCCTATACGAAAAGTGAGGACACAGAATATGACTGACAAGTCAAACCGTAGAGATTACTGGTTAATTTAACATCATGACGTTCTAGAAGTTCATTAATACAGTAGTTGCTCTGAAAAGTACACAAGCACAAATATAATTATACTGTTTTAATAATTATCTGTTTGATATTCTGTACTTAATACATATTTCTATTAGACATTATGGCATAAATCGAATGATAAAAGAAATGAATCGTTGTTATGAAAATATTACTCATGGAAATATCAAGATACGTTTTAACATGTCATAATACAAAACATTTTGTAATATGAAAAATTCATGTCTATGTTTTATCATGTAGCCGACAGAAGAGAAACATATGTCCGCAACGCGTATCGGCGCAAAAGATATTTTTAGAATAAAGTGTCATGTTAGAAATGCCCAGTGTCTATCTTAGCGCCCAGTTGTGACACAAAAAATAATTGATAGTAATAAAAAATATCAAGATGTATTTTAATGTTTGCGAATCTGGCCAACAAAAAAGTAACATGGGAACAAAAAGTGTTGTAAAGCCAATGGTACACATCAATTTAAGGTGTCAAGAATCTTTGACAGATTTTCAGTCTCAACCTGATAGAAACTACAAATTTACTTTAGTTTACCAAAATGATTTGACTAAGTTTGTTCTTTTAAGGTTTTTTTAAACAAAGAAAACCAAAGAAATCTGGACACACCTAAATTATATATTTTTGCTATTCGATGCACCCGTAACTTCTATTCTAATAACGGTAGCGAATTTTGTAATAACCTTATAGAGGACTTAAAAATAACTTAGCTAAAACTTAAAATTGTACACGAGAAAGTAAGGCACAGTCAGAGTCAAAACACATAGAGAGGGACAACCAAGACATAAAATATATACACAAACTTAATGCAAGAGAATAAATTTACATAATGGAGGAAATTTCTAACATTTATTCAGTTTATGAAACATAGAGCTTTCCACTCTGATACAAAGAGATTTTCTTACGACGCGATGTTAGAGTGTGCAGGAAAGTAAGATTGTCAACAACATTTATACCAAGAAAAGAATTTTATCCATTAAATAATAATGATTTGCCAGGTGGGCTTTCTGCAAAACAAAATATGGTCACTTTGGTTGAAGACGCCATATCTACAATATGTAAAATTTGTTCAATAGATTCTTAGCATCACTTAGAATGCTTAATTTCATAAGAGAAGGTTGAAGAGAAAAACTGTATATTGTGTTTAAAAAAACTGAGTGTTTAGAAAAAAGAAAAAGCAAAAAATGTTCAAAAAGTAAAAGCAAAGAACATGAAATTACTCTCAGAAATATAACAATCTGAGATATCTGTAAGAATGACGATTGTATCACGGTGCCTGATGCTGATAGGGGATAAGAAGATGCCAGATGTATTCTTTCTGTTGTTATAAAAGGAAATAGTCAAAGATTTAATCGATTGGAAACAACGATTGTGCATCTAAAACAGTTATGCTGCTGTAACCAATTTAGTGTCTGTGAAAAAAGTGAATATCAATTGACGAAATACTGGGAATTAAAATATCTCTCCGGTCTGTCGCAACAACTCAAAGTGTTGGCATAGGTCCAGGTTCCTGAACATGCTCATGTAAAAAGCAGTGTGACAACAAAAGAGTTGCTTGTCTAAAAAATAATGTTCTCTTCAATTTGAAGTGCCACTCCAGAACTCTTTGTTCTAATACCTAGAAATTATTACAATTTTACAGTATTTATTTATTATATTAATTATAATAATTTGAGAAGTTATTATGCATTTATTTTATTATTTTATTTCATATTCTAATTAACACTGATTAGTTTATTCATAAAATATTTAGCTATTCCACCGAATAAATAGTTAAAGTATGTAATATTTAATTTGTTTCATACTTTAACTAAATCTCGCAGGTATTCTGCAAAA
The DNA here is from genome assembly GCF_000671375.1 of Centruroides sculpturatus. Classification (NCBI taxonomy): domain Eukaryota; kingdom Metazoa; phylum Arthropoda; class Arachnida; order Scorpiones; family Buthidae; genus Centruroides; species Centruroides sculpturatus. The sequence goes on along the minus strand of NW_019385508.1, from coordinate 78,540 downwards.
GAAAGGCATTCAATACTTTAACGGTATCGTATATACAAATAACATATCATGAATAAAATGCGGGTATAACGATGAAACGGTTGTTAAAATGGCATGTGATACATGCATAAAACACAAGAAAAAAAACTAGAAAAACAGCCTAGCTCATAAACAACTGGAGTATATTCGCTGTAATTGTTCAGAGATTAGCATCCTTGTAAATTAATGCACGCTGAATGCATATTGAACTTTTTAAAAACAGAAGCTTGACATTTGCAAAAAAATATATCTATTTTTTTATACTGTAAAAATTTAAAAATAAATTGATCAAAACGTTTGAAGCTAAACTAAACTATAAAAAAAATCATATGAAACGTCTAATTTAGAAAATGAAAAATGTTTCTAGATCATACGTTTTTGTAGAGATTCAGAAATACATCCAAATTTGCAAACAATAGTAGAAACACAGTTGACATCTAAGCAGGGTGATCGAATTCGAAATCTGAAAATGAAATTACACACACTTTAAGACTTATAGTTGCCAAATGAAAAAAATTCATTGCGGCTAGTTGGAAGTAATATAGTAGATAAAGTAGTCTATATCAGGTAAATTACTATGTTTCTATCTTACAATGAACGTAAAAAAAATGTCATACCACTCAAAATATACTGTTTAGATAAATAAATATTTATTGTGCAAAGATTAAGCATATTGCAAAAACAGTGTATATTAAACTGTTTTAGTTATGAAACATTTGAAAATATTTAAGACAGTTGTGAATGACTTTACGAGTTAACAACAGTGTATGAGAGAATAAACGAATGGAAAAGTGGAAAATGCTTATTGAGGGCGAGTGGATAAAACAATAAAAAAATACTTAGAAATGGTTTTCGCCTTGCCAATAGATTGGTTGTACTGCATTTTCGCAATTATTTAAAAATACTCGTAATTATTTAAATATCAGTTTCTTCTGGAAAATCCTCCTGGGAAGCTTTTTCTCTTTGGCACATTGCCCATGTGTTGCATTGAATGTATATGCAATATATACAATAAATTCTACAATCCGATAAATGTAAAACATAAGCTTATTGTTCTGAGGAACAATGTGAAGGTCCAAAATCTTTTTGTTTTAGAACAGTATTACATCCCCAATGAACCTCGTAATTAGGTGTAAAGGGAAAAAGGGGGACTTCTGCGGTCAATGACTGAGACGCTCTCCTGGAATGAAAAAATGTTAAAATATCAAGGAAGGAGATCTCCTCCATTTGTTTAAAGGTAATTTTATAGACGTTAATATCAACAAGATGTGAATAAGAAATGTTTCCTATCCCCTATTTGGTTGCACGTGACACGTGGTTACAGCAATAAATCGCCTCGTTCGTAGTCAAACGCGACGTTTAATATAAACAATATCTAGATTGTTGACCAGTCTACAGAAATTATTGTCAGCTGAATGTTAATTTATGGATGAGAGCCGTCAAACCTATAGAAATCTATACTAATATTATAAAGAGGTAATGTTTGTATGTATGTATGTAAGTTTCTTTGCAGCAGGTAATCTCCAAAATTGCTCATTCGACTTCAAAAATTCTTTCACCGATATTTAGAATTGAACCTCAGAGTGGACATAGGCTGTATATTATTCCGATAAACATTCATATAAATTAAAAGATATAATCTAGGTTAAGGCTGTTATGTCCAACAGATGGCGCTACGAGTAGGACGCCCTAAGTTTGCTTTTCTGTGAGGCATTATGCTTTTCTGTGAAAATGAACTAAAGCAAATCATTTTCTATCTATCTATATAAATAAAAATGTAATGTTCGTTTGTTCCTACCGACTCCTTTGAAATTTTCACACAACGCTGCATTCGAATACACACGTCTTTTTATATAATATACGTGTCGAAATTTCCCCCACTGAAGGGAGATGGTTAGGATTAAAGCTTACTGTAAAAAACTCTGCTTCTATTTATACTATTTTAGATGCTTTTTTTGCGTTTTTGATTGCGTTTTAATAGGGTACGTCAAGAGAATGTACACTAAGAAGAGATTTTTCGAAAAATTTTTCTCCACGAGGGAAGTGTTATAAATTTATAATAGATACATTTTGAGCCACAACAACGCGTGGCAAGGTCTGCTAGTTTATATTATAAAATCATATCTTCTAGACACCAATATCAATAAATTAAACAATCTTCTCTGTGTCAGTTGCCTGTACTAGCTAGATCCAGACATCAACACACTAACAGGTGTGCGTATAAATCATTAATAATGTCATAGTTCTCACCCCCTCAAAAATAGTATAAAGAGATAACAGCATACATGATAACATGAACAACCAAGGATATTTTCACTTAAAAATTGAATTATGACTATTTACAAAATTTTTTTTAATTTTTCACATGTTCTGTGGAAGTTCATCCAAGCCAATATACAGTTACTTCTGTGGTGTGTTAAAAAAATGAAAGATAGAATCGAAAAATTAAAAATGTTTTTTGTAAGTAATCATAATTCAATTTTTAGTATAAAGAGAGTTTGGATGCAGTCCACAAGGCGGACATCTCCAGGGCGGACATCGACTGACATATCTACTGACCCAAACCGCAACCCTATCCGTCGCTACCTCGCCATAACTACAGTAACGATCCAGGAACGTTTTTACAAACTACCCATATTACGAATCGGGAACTTAGAATTTTTTTTTGGATATCTATTTGTATACTCTCTCTCTGAGAAGTCTCTCTCCGACAAATCTTTCTCTTGTCTCTTAATTTAACTTAGAGAATAGAAATTAGATGTTACATAATAAAGACGAATCATTGTCGCGACGTAGAATAGAATTTTTGTAGCCATTCACTTTCGCCTTTGATATGTACAATTTTATAGTTGTTTATTAAATGTGTTATTCTTGTTCAACCTGTGTATTTATTTGAGAACCTGTCAATTTACCCATTAACTTCTCCACTCATTTCATTTTGCCCTCCTATAAAGCCATCTTTTGACACAGTCGCCGTTAAGTGGGAACAACTAACCCCCTCGGTTCTCAAAAACACAAAACATGTGGACAAGCCACAAAATATGTCTTTATAAGCATCAGCTCCTAGATTTTTAATTATTCTATTATATTATTAATTTTATATAAAATTATATACAAAATTAGAGTAATTTGAGTTTTCAATAATACATTCGAATAAAACAATAGATTTTTTTACTTCGATTAGATATGACAGTTCGAAATTTAAGCGATCTGCCAGGAAGAATGCTTCCAGACAGAACTTTTGATAAAAACCTGTCCTTTTTTTATGTGTATGATCGTGAGGAAAACACTGAAATACCTACCTGGCCAGCCAAAAAATAACAATCGGTGGCTTTGTCACTGGCAACAGATCGGCAAATTAAGAATGTAATAAGTTAACAACGTTATTTTGAAAATATCAAAAAGTCGGGCAATATTGTAAAGTGTAAACTACTAATAATTATGCGATAAAAATTTAAAAAATTAAATGTTTAATCAGTTTAAATGAATAAATAATACGAATAACTTACAATTTTAACGTAACTTGTTTCTACTTCTACAGATGTTGACTTCTGAATCTCTTCAGTAAATGCAAAATGCCGATCGTCAGAATTATAGAAGAAAGTCATTTGAAGTAGAAAAACATTTTCTTTTACCATGTGCAAAATGTACCCTTCTTGAATTAATTTGCTTGTAGTAGTTTCTGAAATTTAAACAAATTTTACTGGATTTCGTAAATTTATTGCAGATATAATATAAAATATAATCTTTTTGATAAGAAAAAGTTTTCTAACAAAAATCCATGTTTTAAAACTAGAATTTAAAAATTGCTTACATGGAGCAGTTTTTTTTTCGTAAACAACTCTATGAAATGAGAAATGCTCATGAAAAATAACAAATACTAAATTAATTATAATCTCTGTGAACTATCAGTTATATTAAAATACCTGCTGAACAGCAATATCTTAAGAAAAACTTAAATACAAAAACAAAAACAGCGATACCTTAAAATATATTACATTAACAGAAGTATAATAAATAATATAAAGTAAATATTTCTTGAATATTAAATTACAGTTCACTTTAATTATATTTATTAATATAATATGAGGTAAATATACAATAATTTAGAATTATTTATCAAATTATCACACAAACTAGTTTCGTTTACAAAATTTTAAGAATATAATTTTTTTTTATTTTAACTTTCTTTTGAAATGCGTAATTATTGTAACTTATTACAAGGGCAGTGGGGTCGAAGTCAGAGTCAGAGTCGTGGAGTTTTGGTGTTTTATCCGGAGTCGGAGTCATAAAAAAATCCGCCGACTCCGACTTACTTTTACTTACCAACTTGTTATGTATATGAAACGGAGTGGGAGTCGGAGTCGGAGTTGGAGTCGGATAATAAGGAAGAGTCAGAGTCAGAGTTGGAGTCGGTAGATTTTCATGCAACTCCACAGACTTGCTTATTACCCTTAAGATTTATGGCAATATGCCTGAATCCTATTAGAATTTTTATTGCACATGATCTAAAGTCTTAATTCTTGTTTGTAAGTTTTTATTTTTATTTGTAAGTAATTTTAATTTTATCTGTAATTTTTTTCTTTATGATTTAAGTGCATAAACAAATTATAAAGATAAAAATTACAGATATATCAATCAAAAGATATTTTAGATGAATCATATTAACTATCACATTACCCAACACATGAAATATTAACTAACACATTGTGTAGTTCTTTCACATCATTATCAACTCTCATCTCTAGAATAATGTAGTATTTATTTTGAATAAAAAGAGTTATTTATATCAATATTTATTATAATAAAATAACATATTCAAAACATACAAATAATATCTGATGTAAAGGATAAAAACGCATTGCAGTAATTCACACAAAAGTCAGCTATATATTCTATAAAATATAATTTTCAATGAACAATCCTATTTTTATATAGAAAGAAACATGTAAAACATACTTACTGTTATAATCAAATCTAAAAGGACAAATGGTAATCAGTACAAAACTTAGCTCCATTTGAAGTAGCATGTCGAATATTGTTCTATATCAAAATAAATCAAAACCATAAACAATCGTATAATTATTTTTAAGATATAAAATAAATATTAATTCAACCTTAACGATGATTATGTTGCATATAATATTTTGTAGACGTATAGTGTATTGTGCACAAATGATATAATATACTAACCAATACAAATATAGAATAATAGTATGCGTAAAATAGTAAAAGAATTTCGAATTGTTGACAACTTTTAGAAGGGTGACGGTTTATCCGAGAATTCTACATTAACAGGTGCAGGATTAATGAATTTCTATATAATGTTGTACAGTCGACCCCCCATAACACGAGTTCCTATAGTTCAGATTCATATATGACGGCGAAAAAATTGTAATAGTATCCGTACAAACATAGTAAAAAAAACTTTTATAATTCGGTAAAACGTCATCTGGCAGCCTAACTACTTTTCGCCGTCCAGCGCCACGCTACAGAGATTTTAGGCAGGTAAATTGAGTTTACTGTCATCTGTACAGTATTATATATAAATTATATATAAATTAGTTACTGTAAATATAATTATATATTAAATATATATAAATTACGTACTGTATATGTAATTATATATTAACTCAATTTATTGTAACTTTATTATAATTATATATATACTTTCCACTGTCCAGCGCCATGCTACGGAGAGTTTAGGAGAGTAAGTTGAGTTTACTATTGTATGTACAGTATGTAAATTAGGTACTGTAAGTCTAAAACAGCACTAATTTTATACATTTCTTGAGAAAGAAACATTTCTTATTTAACGGCCATAAAAATTATTTATATTAATGATGTCTCCAATGTTCAACGAAGTTTTCGCAGAAAAATAACTTATCAGAAATCGCGGTTGCCGTTTGCTGCGCTGCTCCGTGACGAAAACAAGCTTAAGCAATAGTGACGTCGAACGGTGCACACTTGGTAAGTAATCCTACAATTTTTCGTTTATAGCATAGTTTCTACGGATTATTCCCCCCAAAAATATACGTGTTTTAGAAATGTTGAGTCGAATTAGTCTAGGAATCGATTAATTTTATGGAAGAAAACCTTTCAAACAGCCGTAGTCCGTAAAGTGCATACGTGCCGAGCTGTGATTGGCAAGGACTCGTACAAAATGGATTCATAAAAAACGGAACGTATCTACTGTGTTATAGGGATATCGACTGTATCTGTACCTACACTGGAATAGCCTGTATACACTGGTTTTAACTTTACAGTAAGTTTTCTTAAGTATAAACTTAAGTGATTCAAACCGGAGTAAGTGGCAAACATAGGAATTAAGAAACAGTTAAACAAGCTAACTCAAACTTTTTAAACTGTTAAGCTCTAACACGGTTTGGTACAGTATTTTCATAGAACGTACAGAATTTTAAAAATAAGTCGCTAATTATTATAAAACGTTTATCGATATATAGTTTTTAACAAGGGCTGAATAAAAAATATAAATGAGTTTAATATTTTAAGGTTCTTTATTAAATTATATTTTATCACTTATAATAAAAACTAATTTATAAGTAACAGATAAAATTATTGTTCATTAATATAAATTATATAAAAATAAATCTAAATAAAAGTTTTAGAATTATAGTTATTTGTTCAATTTATTAAATAAATAAATTTTTTCTTTGCCAACAATGTATAAATATGAATCTGGAAATGACCATTTTTAATTACATATATTATCGTTATTGCAAGTAAAATGTCGAGTCAGAGATTGAATCCAGACTCTTGCATATATATACTATTAATATTAATAAAATATAACGAGTATTTAAAAAACGTGAACACGTAAAAATATCAAACGAAAGTTTTTCGTCTTAAGAATAAGAATATTTACTTATATTGTATAATAATTACACACAGCAATAGAGCAGAACACGATTTCAAGTCAGATTGATTAGAAGATATTTTCACAGATGCTACTAGTCTTGTCCCTTGTCATTGCCATCTTATTTCGAGCATTACGAACTCGTGACATGAATAATAATACAAATTTATCTTAGTACAAATAGTTTGAAAACGCAATCCCTTAACATATAAAACACCATACTCAAATTGAAAAGCAGTACTCACCTGTAAAAATAATTTACTAGTAGATTCAGTAAGGATCTACAAGATCAGTAGAAGAAAACTTAATCACCGTAATACGACTGGATAGATCCAATCGAGTCGAGCACAGAGTGAATATATTTAGACACTTCACATTGCTCCTTTTTAAATTAATTTTTATTAGTTAGGTTTTATGTAAACAACCAATCGTTGCACCTGGAACGAAGTTACCTAATAATTTTTATTAAACCATGTAATGTCCAATTTCGCGTGAGCTATAACATGTTCGTTCATGATATGCGTACTAATAATTCAAAAATTTTCACTTGAACATTATAATAATTAACTACATTAAATAATATAACTTTTACAACAAAAGCTTCAAAATACATTTCAGAAACTGATGTGAATATTAAAATGTTAAAATTTTATTTAAGATCAAATCAAGTAATTAACATTAATTTAACTAATAAATGTATTTGCTATAACTAATGTTGAATTGAATTCCTCTCTTTAAAAAATTAAGTAATTGCTATTTCTGTAAGTTTACAAATACAGTCGACCCTCTATAACACTGTTGATTATTCGGTTTTGTATGCATTTCATGTTGTACGAGTCATCTAGATTTTACAAAAACGTGAGCCGTTCACAGCCCGGCACATGTATTTGTAAAATCTAAATGACTCGTAAAACATGAAATTCATATAAAACGGAAAAATCAAAAGTGGTATAGAAAGTCGACTGTATTTCACAAAACTGAACACCGTTATGCATTGTGTACTTATTGAAGAAAAGTTGTTGTTTATAAATATCTATTTTCAACAAACTTTAAATTTTTTAAACCAGATTTAACTAAGACGACCAATCTTTAAATGTATGTTAATATATATACTTGTTTGGCTGTTAAATAAAACAATGCAAGATTAATAATCGAAAAACGACAATATTTTAATTGTATAATAAGTTTTCGCCAATGAGCTTTTTTATTTTGGGATTGTTTGCCACATGGACACTAACGGTGCATTACTCGAATATTCTTTGAGCATTGGGACCAAAACAGAAAAATATGACTGCATGATAAAAAAAGAAAATTAAGCTTAATGTGAATCAGATTACATCACCTCTTAAAGAACATAGGTATAATTCCAGGCTTTCGGATTGACAACGGAAATACTTTCCAACTTGGCTTCTGGCTAACTCTAATCTGCCCAACTTATAACATAGAGATTTGCATATACACACAATATAAAAAACGGAAAGGATGAGTTAATAAAAAGTATTTCGTATTGTCCATTTTTAATCAACCAAAACAAAATTTTTCTCGCTTTAGTGGTCAAAGATCTCTATCACTTTTTGCTTTTCAGTGTTTCTCTGTGTTTTCCTATTGTCCTCAAGGAGGTAGCAGTGCCTGCAATTAGACTTACTGCTTTAACCGAAGAAACATAATTCATTTATTTAAAATAATTCGATAATTAAAGACTTTTCAGATTTTTATTTATAAAATTATCGAAGATCAGACAGTTAGAAGATATACGGAAAATGTTTAAATTGAATAATAAGGGAACAGAATGTAATTATTGTTTCGATTTATAAATTTAAAAAAAAAATTTTTCGAGAAAAGGAAAATGATATTTCTCATACAATAAATATACAGATTTATTTATTTAACAGACAAAATTTAATTTCGATGTTTTGAACGGGTTATGAATAATAAGTCTTATTTATGATTAAACTCGAAGTTTATCTAATAATAAATAATTTATTTGACATGTTAATTGAAGCTTAGCTTTATAATAACAATATTGATTTGTTTAGAAAACACGTAGAATTTTGATAAAATATTTTACCAATTGACAATTATTTTCAACAATCTATTTGTATTAGTTTCTCCTGTTTCTATACATCGTGGCTACCAAGTGACTTTTATTGATTCGCTTATGTGTACGTCATTTCTGTGTTAATTTTCATGCAGTTCTCGTGTTTTACTAAATTCAAAGTCGTACCAGCTTCATCTTTGAACATAATCAACGAAACTACATGTAATGCACACAAATAATAAATATTTGAGTTTTTAATCTAAGTAAAGTAAACAACATAAGTTAACAAATGTTATGTATATTCGTCTACTAAGGTTTTTGAATTCATATTTTATCAACTTTGTTACATCAGATAATATGTGAAATTTTTATCACTTCCTTTATCAGCCCTGATTAGTTGAGGTTTTTACCTTGTGCATCCAAGTTTTAATTAGCTTTTCCTCTGTCCGTTATTCTCAAGTCATCCCTAAATATTAATTTATATATTTTTATTTTGTCTCCTTCTTATATGCTAGTAATTAAAACATTATACTATATCAAACGTATTTATCAGTCATTGGAGCCCTTCTTCGGTGATTTCATTGTTATTTCTAAATTACACTTAATAAGTCTATTCCTAATTCATTCTATTTACAAATCAATTTTTAATTTGCTTACTATTGTTATAGTAAATAAAGCTACTGCATTTGTTAAGCTAGAAGAGAACAGTTTCAGTAGTGCCTTGTACTTTAAACTTAATTTGTTTGATGAGGTCCTTCGAACTCTGAATCTTTTGAAGACAAAATCAATTTTTTCATAAGTAATAATTAATCCTGAATTTATTAATTCCGAAACCTCGAACAATATCCATTTCGAAAACGTAACACGAAAAATTAGCATAATTTAAGAAAAAGATGATAAAATTAAATGCCAAAATAATGAACAAAAACACGAAAACCACAAATAAAATACCGTACATTGAAATATAAATTGCATTTATCGATCGCACACGTGATCTCTGGCATCTTAATTAACATACACATGGGATTTAATTAAGTTTATAACAGTTGTGAAATATAACGTATAGAAAAGGAAGATTTTATTGTTTGTTTGCACTTAGTTTTAATAACGTAAAGTTGTAATGTTCAAGTATGCAAAGCAAGCCGGGCATATTAAGCTTTATCAGGTTCATAAAAATGAATTTATAGTATTTTAAAAAATATCACTTTATTTTCTTTATTTAGTTAGGTATAAATAATAATTATACGTTACAGTTAACTTATACGCATATGATTCACATGAACTCGATGCTTATTAATAAGCATAAGATTGCTTGCCAAGAAATGATTCTTACAGGAACACAAAAAATGTTAGATTTACATGCATTATAAATTCTGGAATATATGCATTTTTGATTTTCGAACGATTTTCTCTATATTACGTGAAAGTGGATGACTGAAATTACATGTGTACTTTATTTATAATAGTGGCGATGTATATTATACAGAGCTAAGTATGGAGAAAATTCTGTAAATTATGAAAGTAGAAAGTATAATAAATTGCTAGTAAAAGCGAAAAATGAATTTTTGTGAAAATCTGGTACAAAGAAAAATTATGTTTCTAAAGACTATAAAAATTTCTGGAATATTAAAAGATGTGATAACAACTGTATGACTGTCACAAATAATAGTCATACAGCAGTTGTCACATCTCTGCTTTTTTTTTAATTATTAAGTTAAAAAAACCTTGTAAGAAAGTGTTTATTAGAAATGTAAGTCCCAAGATCAAACACCTCGTGGTGGTTCGAACTTATGAACATTGTAATTTTTATAAGCTCAATGCCTGGATGGTACAATGCATGCCTATTGAAACTGGTTTTTTCTCCACACTTTCCAATTTCTCGCCTATCTGTTTTCAAGGGTAATTCAAACCTGACTCGTGCAGTGGAGATTGATGCCGATTGTCCGATCACAACCATAGCATATCGTGAGACTTACGTAGTTTAAATCGAGATTTGTGTACTTATGTTCGGCACTTATCTTTTTTAAAATAGAGAGTTTCTAGAAATTACGACTGCAAAGAACTTAGAGTTTTATATCCGAATATCATGGAAATTACAGGACTTTCTAATGGCTCTTATAATAAAAATTCAAAGTGCCGAAAAGTATACGATATGTAATACGTATATTTGGCGACAGTACGTTCGTAATTCTAAACGAATTGCCGTAGGAATTAAGCAATTTTCGGTTCTGCTAGACCCAGATCAAATCCATACTTTTATAGATCTCGAAGTATGCATACTTTTCTAGCTGTTATAATAAACGGAAAATATTGCGATCTCGCAAATATGAACTCTTAAAAATTTTACATTTCTGGACTAAAAAAGCAATGAAACGTCGATAAATTAAATAATAATAATAATAATAATAATAAACAAACTTTTAACGAGCCAATCTAACGTTTTCGTGTCGTGTAAGTGACATAGAGTTAGAGTAAAACTGCTCTATGCCCTCGGCTCCTCACATTAGGAGTATTGACAATGCTATATTTTCCTGGTTAAAAGTCGATGAGGTGGAGAGATAAAAAAATTCGTATGACAAATCGCGAATATGGTAGGATTAATTAATTAATTAAATGAAGATTTCCTGCTTTACCTGCATACTCAGTTTTTCATGAACCCTATTCATACCCTCAAAATTTATCATAATGCCATTTTATAATTATTAAATATATATAAAGTTTTTAAATAAAATATCGTAACATACAGCACTACACACTCAGTTTAAAATTATACCCGAAAAGTCTTTCCTGTTTTTTTTTTTCAGTTAGGAATATTAAAACTTGACAAACGTAGCAGTAATGTAATTATTTTATTGGCTTAATGTCTGGAGTACAGATGAAAAACTTAAGATATATATTTTTTATTGCCGATAATAAAAGCATATACAATCAAACATCAATAATGGACATAACTTACTAGCAGCCATTGACCTTTTTCTTGAAAATTACGCATACAATAAAAGATATGGTCCTGCCGAGGAGCGAACCCACGTCTGAACTCACAGAAGTAAGAATAATTATCTTTAAAAACGTTTACTCGCTAAAACAAAGTTTCAGACTTGTGATAAATAATTTTAAAAAATGGAACAGATGTGCTTTCATTATAATAAATGCAAAGAAGCTTCTTCGAAAAGAAATATAACTCTCGATTATCCGGCATTTTTCGAAATTTGTTATATATTTTGTTAAACAATACATTGCACTGAATTGCTTAAGCAGTGCATTGTACAGATCTTCGTTTGAATTTCCTAACTAATATTTTCAACAATTTTTGATATTTAATATATTTTAGTTTTTCTGCTTATCTCCGATTAACTGATGCAAATAATATTACAAAATGATAATTTATCAGCTCTCCTTTTCGAATTCAGATGTTTTGAATATATTTCTATATACAGTAATATTATATGATAAACATGTAAGGTTTTTATTCTACAGTTGTTTCTGACTAGTTAGTTGCAAAAAGTACATTTAAAATAATTTAATGATGTTGCTTTGCAAATCCCTGATTTAAGCTAATGTAATTACATAAACAACAGAGAGTTTATATAGCTGGTACATGGAGAATTGCCAATGCAAATTAAAAATACCCACGGTGACCATAATTTAGTCATACAATTTGTGGTAGTAATTACAATATCACGTGAAGTGTTTTGATATCTTATAAATTCAACTCGAATCACAGTAATGCGAACATTGAGAAAACAAAGCATCGACATCTTGTTCATCGTAACAGTTTTAAAACATAAGTTGATTAAATTGTACTTGAATGCTTACTACCGAGCAACGTTATTTAATTTATCTATGTAATTTTCTACAGGTTTTCTCTTCAATTTACCGGTTAGCATCCAGCTGTAACTTTTGCGGCTTTTAACTTTAAATATGTGTGAATACAACTCAAAACCTTAACTGTCAATTTCTGAAACAAGGTTTTATCACATTTTATAAGCACTGCTGTTCAAAATAGTAGAATATAATAAACAAGTTAATAAAAACAAGAAAGTACTGTAATAAATACAGCATTATTACGAAAATTTTCATATACGATTAAATATTAATTAACAATATTGAGCGGCCTCACTCTGCATTTTTTTCTTGTAATCTTCTTTATCTTGTTTATTAAAATTTCTATAAGAAGTACTACAAAAGAGATCAAATATCCTGTAACTAATAAATAGAGTAGACCCATAATATCATTTACTTTCAATTGATGATTATCTGTATCGATTTTATGGTCATTGTAAAACAGGTCATTTCTTGTTTTTTCATCAACGATGTTTTTGTCAATTTTTTCTGGTATTCCACTTTGTGCAATGAGATTTACCCTGTTAAATATAATTATATACAATTAAATTTTTGTGCATATAAAGTAGATTACTTGACTTATGCAATATATTATATTTATTTGAGTTACTTAAATTGTTTAAAATGTATTCTGATAAAGATATTGTTAAATTTGTTGTTGTGTTCAGTCACATTATTTATTTAATTGATTTCGAAAATTGTTATTAGTTCAAGTTAAAGATCGACATTAAAATCGTTACTATTAAACATTTTATAAGATATTATTTGAATTATACTGACAGAAAAAGTAATTTAATACAGATACGATTTTCAAAAGGTAAGTACCACTTGGGAAGACTTTCTACGTATATATAGTGCCTATTGAGATAGTAGACACGCGACTTTTTTTTTCCTCTTATGTTAAACATGTCACTGCCATCCTAAACAGTGTTATAGATGCTTTACATTCTGATATTACAATACCTGAAACTCCACTATAGTAGTTCTTAAGTTTGTGATTATTTAGAGTTATTGCACCGTAATAACAATTAGCCCAACAAAAAAGTCGTTTAGTCATTTGTGATGAAATTTAAAATAAATAATACACATTGAGCTAATATCATAACATTATTAAGGACATTAATCATCAGTCGAGTCTTCCATAGACAGTCTGCGACTACCAATGGTTAGTGGCAACATCTATTGATAAATTGTAAGAGATAAAAAAAAAAAAAAACATTTTTCATACTTACATTTTAGAGATTTCGTCAGCATAATTCACTCTGACTAAATTCATTTGTACGAATAGGAATTTCGTAAAAAGTATGTCTTCTGAGATGAAGACCTTTTCTGTTTGTTGTTTGGTCAAGCTCGATTCAATTTTATGTTTTGTTGCTAATACGGCGTGAGTTCCACTAAGTACTTTTTGAATTGGGTTTTCACCCTTCTCGTCACACTTTTGAACATTTTCATTAAAGATGTCGATCATTTTATTTTTTACTATTGTCGTCTTGAAAATTATCTACAAATATACGAATAAATAAAATTCGTATAAAGAAAAATTCAGACACAGCTTTATTATTTTTAAAGAAGCAAAACTCGCAATTGCCACTTAATAATGTTTTAAAAATTATATATAAACATGTTTAATTTTAATTAATTTAAAGATATTTTAATCATATTGAGCATGTTGTAACTGTATCTGGTATTTTGAACAATTTTGAAGCAGTGGTTTTACCTGGTGCATTTATGACAGCTACTCTTATAAATATAAAAATAATAACAAGAATTTTCTGTTTTACGAAAAATTATAAAATATAGCCATATATTTAGCCGGCCATTTATATTCGCTATTTATTCACAGAATGCAAAAATTTCTGCTCTATTTTTTTCATTAATAATTCATATGGCAATTCACACTCACAATAGATTTTTCTTCGTTTAATCGCCTGCATCCTACCACAATACGTATCTGAATATCTGATAGATTATTAATTGGAAATTAATTCATAAACCATAATACATCGCATGTGCTAGCGAATTATGAGATATTTCCGATAGTGATGACCATATTCTTTCTATTTATAGTGTGAAATATAGTACGTTTACCATAGAAATAATAAAGTTAATCGCTTTTTCCTAAATCTTACTTTATTATTCTAACGGAAATAACAATTTCGGAAAGAACGAATATATTTCGTAACATACTTAACCGGAAACACTTAATATTTCGTATTAAGCGTTTAGTTTTCAATAATTTTATCTTTTAAATTTACAGCTTAAAACTATTTGTCGATAACATGATACATACGTTCAATGGACATCGATTAAAATAACGGCATTCATCTGAGTGTCTGAAGAAAGTAATGTTGTATCGTCCTGATTTCACTGACTGAATCAATTCTTTAAATGTCTGAGGAATGGCTTCGGTTCCAGGATGAACCATGAAAGAAGGCAAAGTGCCAACGTACGCTGACGTCAGGACAAATGCAATCAGGATCCAACAGCCAACGAGGATACGAAACGTGGTGAAAATATAATGATTTATTTTTGTGTCTGAAAAATTAAAATAATGGGAAATGGAAATTAGTGGTTAAGTAATTACGAGAAGAATAAAATCATTTTAGTTTTAGTAATTATCGATTTGTTATTAAATAGAAATACAATGTTTTTGTGTCATATGCCAGCTGGCTCAGAGTCAACTGAAAAAATGACAAATGTACAATCATAATTCAAACAAAATGATTTCACTATTCTCCCCGTACAGATTATTATCGTAAAATATTCGTTGTATGAAAAGTCACGTCATTCACGGTATAATAATTCTCACCTTGTCGAAGAAAGTTCCTGAATATAATCCAAAATAAGGTGGAAAGTTTTGGAATCTCCTTCTCTCCATATTCACTTTCTTTCTTTATCATTACATAAGAAGTTAACAAAATGATAAAAAAAGAAATAGGAATAGAAATCCAAATCTAAAAAAAATTTCAACATCAGTATGTATTTTTTAAAATATTAATATTTTTATAAGGCAATAAAATTTGCAATAACTAACCATCTGTAAATTGTAGAGGTTTATTCGGGTGTCTTCCTGTACATAAAATAACCTCCAAACAAAGACCATTTCATAAAAAATTTCCATATTTATTTGAGTGGCCGTTGTTGAGAGGTCCTACATTATATTAGTTTAAAAAGTTTTAGAATTATAAAAAGCTACGTCGTAGGCATTTTTTTGTGGTCAGAAAATTAAAATTTCTAATTTTTTCATTATACATTACATTAAAATACGTTTCATTTCGAAATATTTGAGACGCGATGTGATATAACCCAGCAGTGGTCATATAGATGACACCACTGAATCCTTGTAGTTGAGTTTGACTTTAGTTGGGTTTTTTCAGTTTTATTTATATCTAACACGTCAATGCCGATGATTACTATATCTTTTGGTTGAATAAAGCATAAGAGTTTTTTACACACAACAGTAACGTGCCGGCACAGCGATCATTTGGTGACAGTGATGTCGAGCACGGCACAGTAATGAGTATTTACACACAACAGTGACATGACCATGGTGTAAGTGAGTGATCATGGACATTTCTGAAAATAAATTGGATAAAGATTAAAAAAAAAAACAATTAAGAAAACGCCGAAAGTGGGTACATCAAGCATTACAGAAATATAAACAGAATGAAAGTTTCATACCCTTTATTCAAAAATGAGATGACGAATCTATATTTTTTGAATATTTCCGAAAATGTTGGGACATTCGAAAATGATTGATCCAACATGCATTTCATATTTTTTCAAACAAAACAAGTGAAATTATTTATTTTGTACTCAATGACCATGTATTTCGAATGAAATAAATCAAGCAGAACAGGGTGTTGATGCACTCTTTCAATTAAATGTTCGTCATCCATTGGAAATCAAACTTTACCGTCAGTGAAAGTATCGTTTTTGTCAAATATACTTTCACGGTACGGTCACGCCAATGCCACTGCACATCACTGTGAGGGACGAGTCTGGACAGGGTGGTTTAAAANTGCCGATGATTACCATATCTTTTGGTTGAATAAAGCATAAGAGTTTTTTACACACAACAGTAACGTGCCGGCACAGCGATCATTTGGTGACAGTGATGTCGAGCACGGCACAGTAATGAGTATTTACACACAACAGTGACATGACCATGGTGTAAGTGAGTGATCATGGACATTTCTGAAAATAAATTGGATAAAGATTAAAAAAAAAAACAATTAAGAAAACGCCGAAAGTGGGTACATCAAGCATTACAGAAATATAAACAGAATGAAAGTTTCATACCCTTTATTCAAAAATGAGATGACGAATCTATATTTTTTGAATATTTCCGAAAATGTTGGGACATTCGAAAATGATTGATCCAACATGCATTTCATATTTTTTCAAACAAAACAAGTGAAATTATTTATTTTGTACTCAATGACCATGTATTTCGAATGAAATAAATCAAGCAGAACAGGGTGTTGATGCACTCTTTCAATTAAATGTTCGTCATCCATTGGAAATCAAACTTTACCGTCAGTGAAAGTATCGTTTTTGTCAAATATACTTTCACGGTACGGTCACGCCAATGCCACTGCACATCACTGTGAGGGACGAGTCTGGACAGGGTGGTTTAAAACTCGGTGAACGATTTTCCACAGGCAAAAATTCACTGCACTGTGCCGGCACGTCACCGTTGTGTTTAAATAGATCTTAAATGTCTTGTAAGGAGGCATATTTTTGACAGATGGTTCACAAGTTGCATTGCCTAATACTTCCCACACTTAATCTGTTATGTTTTAAAATATTTATTAATTTTTTCTTTCAACTTTCGTACAGTAAAAATGTGTTTTTTAACATATTGAGAAAAAATGATGATTTTTGAAACATTACCATTACATCGAAGGGTTTTACCAACGTCAGGGCTTTATCTATAGGTCTTGCAGCACGTATTGCAAATGTAGTTGAAATGTGCGTTACGGAAGAAGAATAAGACACGTAAGTTTTTCTGATATTACGACCACTGATGGCAATGTCTACCTAACGAATAAAATCAAATTATTGAAATATTAATTCAAACTGTACAATTGCTGTGTATAAATTTATTACCTGATCTACAAATACTGGAATTTTATACCTGAAATGACAGAAATAAAATCAATTTAACACATCTAATATGGGTTTTGTATACTGTATAAAAACACATACCTAGTATGAAGAACATTTGTTAATATGTCAATATATCTCCGAATAAATGATTCATTCTTTTTCCTAAAATCTTTCTGAAAGAAGTCAGTATTATTATATAGTATCATATTTATTTTTATAAGTTTATCGTTTAAATTTTACTCTGAATGTTTAATAGTTCAAAACAGAGAGTTCTATCAAACTGCGGAACTTGTATTTGGACGACCTTCGAAATCATATGATTAATTTTACTTTTTCACGTTAATTTACATCTTTTTTGTTACGTTTTTCATGATGCATGAAGAAGGAGCCGTTTGAATCATATTTTTATAGCGTCGATAGAACAAGTCGTCTTCATTTTCTGTGTAAGCCTGTGCCCATGATTACCGCATTTGTTGAGAATAAAGCGTTACAAAGAAGTAATGAGTATTTAGACAACACACATCATGATTATAACAAACAATTTAATTAAATAAATAAACTTACAAGAGAGAAATCTCTGAGCAAAGTACAACTAGGAAAAAAAATTCTTTAGATTTTTAGGTGTAAACAGTAGAAGAACATGAAGTCCCCTCGTGGCTGATAGAAAAAATATAAACTACCTCAACATTTTCTAATTACTTATTGTATATGTATCCAATTAATAATTTGGAAGGAATTACGCAAATACAATATTTTTTAAGGCGAATGATGACTGGCTGCAATTTCTCTTAACAGAAAGCCTCACCAATACATAAAATTTCTGCCGATACTTTGCTTGCATCTCGGAAGTTAATAGCTAATCCTTTTTGGCTGGTTTTGCAGATATGCCAAGCTTTAGCGTACGGAGGTGCTTTTTGTCGCCAACTATTGATTGAACGGGACCGAGCCACATTGATACAAATAGTTCGCGACAAAAATCATTTCCGTACGATGAAGCTTGGCATATCTGCAAAACCAGCCAAAAAGGATTAGCTATCAACTTCCGAGATGTAAGCAAAGTATCGGCAGCCTGGCGAGCAAGTATATTATAAGCGTCAAAGACGATGGCAAAGCGCCAACTTACTTAAGGGCAAAAATCTTAAGCTAATGTATTTGCTCATCACATTTTATATGTTTGGTATTTTATGTCTGTTTGTAGTTTTATTTTTATTTGTACTGTTATTTTATATCTGGAACGTCATATTTTTTACGTTATAATAGCTACTGTGGTTATATAATGAAAACCTTTATGTAGAGATGGCGTTCTTTATTCCTGTAGAAAAAGCTTTTAAAAAACGTACCAAAACGCTTGTATCGTTAATTCAAGTTTAAAGTTCGGAGTTTGATTTTTTCTGTTTTTTCCGTTTATTCTTGATAAAGGTCATTGAATATGACCAAAAACGTTAGAATTTAATAAATACTACTGCATATTTAATGGTTTTTTTGAGTGTGTTTAGTTAGTAAAAAATTGCAGTCTAAGATGAGTTTTATCATGAAATTTTTTTTTAAATTACTAATTTATTTTTTTCCATCGGAATTTTCGGGATGGTTACAGTAGCTGTTGAGCAAAATTTTACAGATAATAAACAAGTCTATCTTTCTTGTTGATGGTAAATAATAATATAGATATATCTATTAATAATAGTACCCAGAAGTAAATGAAAAATTTACTGTTACAGGAGCCAAAATTGATCGTATGTACTACTACGAAATAGCTAAGAATTTTAAATAAATTTGTAAGAAAGCCTTAATTTGGCATATGGAAAGTGGATTCCACGTATTAATGTTTTATACACGGAGATCGAGAAATGGGTATAATGTCATTTATCTATATATATATATATATAGATAGACATGTATGTCCCTATATTTCACTTATTCCGCCAAAACTACACATTGCACGTGAATGGTGTTTGTATGTGGTAGTAGCCAAAAGTCTCCATTCGTGCATAGGAATAGTTGCGTCTCGATAGCTATAAGGTTGCGGGAGATATGAGGCTGAAAGTGGTTGAAAGTGGCTTTCTATTTCGAATGTTTTGTTCGAATTTGTTCGAATTAAATTCGAACATAAAACTCGAATATCGGTTCGATTATAGAACGATTGTAAACGTTCCAGAAACGTTGAAAATAGTTCGTTTGACTAAACGTAAAAATTTTCTAATTAGTCTGGAAACGGGGGACCTAATTCTTGCATTCTGTGAAAACGGGTAAGATT